>NW_024404482.1:84169-259169 GCF_905171775.1 Rana temporaria
CAGCCGAGAACGGCGGCCGCTCCCCGACATTCCTCCTCATATAATAAAAAGGGCATTTAATAGGCAGACTGAGGACGGGACTCTGAAGTACTCGAGAGCGATCGACTCTTCTCCCATTACCATACAAGGTCCATCACCTCCCATCTATATACACAGCGAGAGCTGCGGGGCCCCTACAGGTTTACATTACCGGCAGGCGCTGTTTATGGCAGCTCAACGTAAACGATCGATCGCCGAGAGGATCTCCTGTGTAGTCTGTTCTACCCAACGTGACGGCACAACGCCTTCCTAGACCGACTAATACTGTACACCATTCATTCCTAGGAGGGGGGTCCACCTAGAAGGGTCCAGATTATGTAACCCCCCCCAAAAAAACACCGGCCTGGATTTAAGAAGCAAATTGCGCCTGTGTAACCATAAGTTACGCAGCGCAATTGCTTACTTGCCCCGGCATAACGAATGCTCCTGATTCAGGAACCTCGTTACGCCGACTGCAGCCTAAGATATGCGCGGCATAAGGCTCTTATGCCCGCATATCTTAGGCTGCATTCTTGCGATGGCCGCTAGGTGGCGTTCCCGTTGTGCTCAGTGTATAGTAGGGTTGTCCAGATACCGATACCAGTATCGGGACCGATACCGAGTATTTGCGGGAGTACTCGTACTCGCGCAAATACCCCCGATACCTAAATAGAATACTTTCCCCCCGCCGCATCGCGCCGCCGCATCGAGGGACATGGCTAGAGGGACATTGCTGCATATGTGAGGGACATGGCTAGAGGGACATTGCTGCATATGTGAGGGACATGGCTGCATATGTGAGGGACATGGCTGCATATGTGAGGGACATGGCTGCATATGTGAGGGACATGGCTAGAGGGACATGGCTGCATATGTGAGGGACATGGCTGCATATGTGAGGGACATGGCTAGAGGGACATGGCTGCATATGTGAGGGACATGGCTAGAGGGACATGGCTGCATATGTGAGGGACATGGCTAGAGGGACATGGCTGCATATGTGAGGGACATGGCTAGAGGGACATGGCTGCATATGTGAGGGACATGGCTAGAGGGACATGGCTGCATATGTGAGGGACATGGCTAGAGGGACATGGCTGCATATGTGAGGGACATGGCTGCATATGTGAGGGACATGGCTAGAGGGACATGGCTGCATATGTGAGGGACATGGCTAGAGGGACATGGCTGCATATGTGAGGGACATGGCTAGAGGGACATGGCTGCATATGTGAGGGATATGGCTGCATATGTGAGGGACATGGCTGCATATGTGAGGGACATGGCTGCATATGTGAGGGACATGGCTGCATATGTGAGGGACATGGCTGCATATGTGAGGGACATGGCTAGAGGGACATGGCTGCATATGTGAGGGACATGGCTAGAGGGACATGGCTGCATATGTGAGGGACATGGCTGCATATGTGAGGGACATGGCTGCATATGTGAGGGACATGGCTAGAGGGACATGGCTGCATCTGTGGGGGACATGGCTGCATTTGGGGACACATTTAAAAAAAGTATCGGTATTCGGTATCGGCGAGTACTTGAAAAAAAGTATCGGTACTTGTACTCGGTCCTAAAAAAGTGGTATCGGGACAACCCTAGTGTATAGTATGCAAATTGCATACCAACGCCGATTCACAACGTTACGCGAGCACTGCGTACGCAATTTACGTTGTTTCCGTACGGCGGTTTTTGCGTAAGACTGCCCCTGCTATTAGCAGGGGCAGCCAATGTTATGTATACCCGTCATTCCCGCGTCGCAAAATTTGAATTTTACGTAGTTTGCGTAAGTGAATCGTGAATGGCGCTGGACGCCATTCGCGTTCACTTTGAAGCAAATGACATCCTAGCGACGTCATTTGCCGCAATGCAAGTGAAAGTTTCCCGACGGAGCATGCGCTCTACGATCGCCGCGGGAACGCGCCCAATTTAAATGATTCCCGCCCCCTACGGGATCATTTAAATTGCGCGCGCTTGCGCCGGCGCAATTTACGGAGCTTCTGCTCCGTGAATCAAGGGCAGCGCAAAAAAATTGCGGGGGCGCAGGGCAAAAACGTTGCCCTGCGCCTCCGTAAAAATAGCGCAATTCTAGCTGAATCCGGGCCAATATCTTTTCTGAAAGCAGAGACGACGGGGGAGGCAACCGGGGAACCTCCAGCTGTTGTGGAACTACATTTCCCAGGAGGCATTGCAACAAGGTTGGCGGTTACAATTACTCCCAGAGGCATGATGGGACTTGTAGTTCTGGAGGGGCCCCCCGCAGGTTGCCCCCCCGATATAGAATAAGACGGCAGCGGGTCCATTTTTTGATAAAATATAAAAGCCGAGGTTGCAGCGAGTAAATAGATACATGTCGCGGCTTATAAACTGCGAGCGCCCGGGAAACCGCGCCAGACTTCAGTACATTATATTTTCTATAGGCGACGCTTTAAAAGCCCCCCCCCACAGGTAATCAGTTTGGGGTTACGAAGGAGGTCTGGTGATAGAATTATCACTCTCACTCCGACGTGCGTGGCGATATGTAACATGTGACGTTTTCCTGTGTGGGAACCAACACATGCATGTATGGGGGGGGGGGGGGGGGTTGTGCTTTGGTGTAAACTTTATTTTTTACTAAAAACTTTATTTTTTTCACATAGGGGACATGTCATCATCAGGAAGGAGGAGATCGGTGAACGGAGGTTCTCTCATCCCCCCCCCCCCCTCCCTGCTGCTTCCAGAGTCCTCCAATGGGTGTGCAGAGCCCAGAAAACATGGAGACGGGAGGGGAGAACATACAGCGGATCACTTCCGCCTGACAGTTGGCTTGTCAGATTACCACTCACAGTGATATGACTCCGACCACCCCCCCGCCACAGAGAGCGCAACCCGCCCCCCACACAGAGAGCGCAACCCGCCCCCCACACAGAGAGCGCAACCCGCCCCCCACACAGAGAGCGCAACCCGCCCGCCACACAGAGTGCACAACCCGCCCGCCACACAGAGAGCGCAACCCGCCCCCCACACAGAGAGCGCAACCCGCCCCCCCCGACACACAGAGTGCACAACCCGCCCGCCACACAGAGTGCACAACCCGCCCCCCACACAGAGAGAGCAACCCGCCCCCCGCCACACAGAGCGCAACAGAGCGCAACCCGCCCCCCCGCCACACAAAGTGCACAACCCGCCCCCCCCGCCACACAGAGAGCGCAACCCGCCCCCCACACAGAGAGCGCAACCCGCCCCCCCGCCACACAGAGTGCACAACCCGCCCGCCACACAGAGAGCGCAACCCGCCCCCCACACAGAGAGCGCAACCCGCCCCCCCCGACACACAGAGCGCAACAGAGCGCAACCCGCCCCCCCGCCACACAGAGTGCACAACCCGCCCCCCCCGCCACACAGAGAGCGCAACCCGCCCCCCACACAGAGAGCGCAACCCGCCCCCCACACAGAGCGCAACCCGCCCCCCCGACACACAGAGTGCACAACCCGCCCGCCACACAGAGTGCACAACCCGCCCCCCACACAGAGAGAGCAACCCGCCCCCCGCCACACAGAGCGCAACAGAGCGCAACCCGCCCCCCCGCCACACAAAGTGCACAACCCGCCCCCCCCGCCACACAGAGAGCGCAACCCGCCCCCCACACAGAGAGCGCAACCCGCCCCCCCGCCACACAGAGTGCACAACCCGCCCGCCACACAGAGAGCGCAACCCGCCCCCCACACAGAGAGCGCAACCCGCCCCCCCGACACACAGAGCGCAACAGAGCGCAACCCGCCCCCCCGCCACACAGAGTGCACAACCCGCCCCCCCCCGCCACACAGAGAGCGCAACCCGCCCCCCACACAGAGAGAGCAACCCGCCCCCCCGCCACACAGAGCGCAACCCGCCCCCCACACAGAGAGAGCAACCCGCCCCCCCGCCACACAGAGTGCACAACCCGCCCCCCCCGCCACACAGAGCGCAACCCGCCCCCCACACAGAGAGAGCAACCCGCCCCCCCCGCCACACAGAGAGCGCAACAGAGAGCGCAACCCGCCCCCCACACAGAGAGCGCAACCCGCCCCCCGCCACACAGAGTGCACAACCCGCCCCCCCCGCCACACAGAGCGCAACCCGCCCCCCACACAGAGAGAGCAACCCGCCCCCCCCCCGCCACACAGAGAGCGCAACAGAGAGCGCAACCCGCCCCCCACACAGAGAGTGCACAACCCGCCCCCCCCGCCACACAGAGCGCAACCCGCCCCCCACACAGAGAGAGCAACCCGCCCCCCCCCGCCACACAGAGAGCGCAACAGAGAGCGCAACCCGCCCCCCCGCCACACAGAGTGCACAACCCGCCCCCCCCCGCCACACAGAGAGCGCAACCCGCCCCCCACACAGAGAGAGCAACCCGCCCCCCCGCCACACAGAGCGCAACCCGCCCCCCACACAGAGAGCGCAACCCGCCCCCCACACAGAGAGCGCAACCCGCCCCCCCGCCACACAGAGAGCACAACCCGCCACACAGAGAGCGCAACAGAGAGCGCAACCCGCCCCCCGCCACACAGAGTGCAACCCGCCCCCCGCCACACAGAGAGCGCAACCCGCCCCCCACACAGAGAGCGCAACACCCCGCCACACAGAGCGCAACACCCCGCCACACAGAGCGCAACACCCCGCCACACAGAGCGCAACCCGCCCACCACACAGAGAGCGCAACTCCCCGCCACAGAGAGCGCAACACCCCGCCACACAGAGAGCGCAACACCCCGCCACAGAGAGCGCAACCCGCCCACCACACAGAGAGCGCAACTCCCCGCCACAGAGAGCACAACCCACCCCCTCCGCCACACAGAGAGCGCAACTCCCCGCCACACAGAGAGCGCAACGCGCCCCCCCAACCACACAGAGAGCGCAACGCGCCCCCCCAACCACACAGAGAGCGCAACTCCCCGCCACAGAGAGCACAACCCGCCCACCCCCCGCCACACAGAGAGCGCAACTCCCCGCCACAGAGTGCACAACCCACCCCGCCACACAGAGAGCGCAACTCCCCGCCACAGAGCGCAACCCGCCCCCCCCACCACACAGAGAGCGCAACTCCCCGCCACAGAGAGCCCAACCCGCCCCCGCCACACAGAGCGCAACTCCCCGCCACACAGAGCGCAACTCCCCGCCACACAGAGCGCAACTCCCCGCCACAGATCACCACATCACCTACTGCACCCCCCATATCACCTACTGCACCCCCCACAGACCGCCATATGCCCTATTGCTCCCCCTACAGACCCCCATATAACCTACTGCACCCCACACAGACCCCCATATCACCTACTGCACCCCACACAGACCCCCATATCACCTACTGCACCCCACACAGACCCCCATATCACCTACTGCACCCCACAGACCCCCATATCACCTACTGCACCCCCCCACACAGACCCCCATATCACCTACTGCACCCCCCCACACAGACCCCCATATCACCTACTGTACCCCCACAGACCCCCATATCACCTACTGCACCCCACACAGACCCCCATATCACCTACTGTACCCCACACAGACCCCCATATCACCTACTGCACCCCCCACACAGACCCCCATATCACCTACTGCACCCCCCCACACAGACCCCCATATCACCTACTGTACCCCACACAGACCCCCATATCACCTACTGCACCCCCCACAGACCCCCATATCACCTACTGCACCCCCCACAGACCCCCATATCACCTACTGCACCCCACACAGACCCCCATATCACCTACTGCACCCCCCCACACAGACCCCCATATCACCTACTGTACCCCCACAGACCCCCATATCACCTACTGCACCCCACACAGACCCCCATATCACCTACTGCACCCCCCACACAGACCCCCATATCACCTACTGTACCCCACACAGACCCCCATATCACCTACTGCACCCCACACAGACCCCCATATCACCTACTGTACCCCACACAGACCCCCATATCACCTACTGCACCCCACACAGACCCCCATATCACCTACTGCACCCCACAGACCCCCATATCACCTACTGCACCCCACAGACCCCCATATCACCTACTGCACCCCCCACACACACCCCCATATCACCTACTGTACCCCACACAGACCCCCATATCACCTACTGCACCCCACACAGACCCCCATATCACCTACTGTACCCCACACAGACCCCCATATCACCTACTGCACCCCACACAGACCCCCATATCACCTACTGTACCCCACACAGACCCCCATATCACCTACTGTACCCCACACAGACCCCCATATCACCTACTGCACCCCACACAGACCCCCATATCACCTACTGCACCCCCCCCACATCACCTACTGCACCCCACACAGACCCCCATATCACCTACTGCACCCCCCAGACCCCCAAATCACCTGTTAGACCCCCATATCACCTGTTAGACCCCCATATCACCTGTTAGACCCCCATATCACCTGTTGCTCCAACTAAAGACCTCCATATCACCTACTGCTCCAACTAAAGACCTCCATATCACCTGTTAGACCTCCCCCTACAGACCTCCATATCACCTGTTGGACCCCCATGTCACCTATTGCTCCACCTACAGACCTCCATATCACCTGTTGGACCCGCCCTTGTCACAGACTCCGCCTCCCCCGATGGTGATAGGTGACCCCCCCCTCCTGTGTCCTCCCCCCCGGTTCTCCTCACCTTCCCCGGCCGCTCCGTCCTCTCCTCACCCTCCGCAGACACCGAAACTAGACTACACCCCGCCCCTTCCGGTAAAGCCCATCCCAACCAATCAGCGGCCTCCGAAGTCAGCCGACCACTCAGAGCGCTCCCTCCCCCTGGCGGCCAATAACAAACACATCGCTGGGCACCGACCAATCAGAGAGCCCGGTTTTCCCGCCCACCTCGCATCTAAAGGGACGCTCGAAAGAAAACAGATCGACCAATCACCGCCGAGTGCTCTGCCTGCCAGGCCCCGCCCACGTCCCCGCCGCCTCAGGTAGTGCAGAGGTGAGAGAGATACAATAGACGTGTGACCAATAGGAGGAGAGATAAAGAGTCATGTGGCCGAGCCGGGAGTACCGACGTGTGACGTCAGAATTATTATTATTACCTCATATCCCCCTCCCCCCATATTATTACCTCATATCCCCCTCCCCCCATATTATTACCTCATACCACCCTCACCTTCATATTCCCCCATAGTATTACCTCATACCCCCCCCCATATTATTACCTCATATCCCCCATATTATTACCTCATATCCCCCCATATTATTACCTCATACCCCCCCCCCCATATTATTACCTCATATCCCCCCATATTATTACCTCATATCCCCCTCATATTATTACCTCATATCCCCTCATATTATTACCTCATATCCCCCCCATATTATTACCTCATATCCCCCCCATATTATTACCTCATATCCCCCCATATTATTACCTCATATCCCCCCATATTATTACCTCATACCCCCCCCCATATTATTACCTCATATCCCCCCATATTATTACCTCATATCCCCCTCATATTATTACCTCATATCCCCTCATATTATTACCTCATACCCCCCCCATATTATTACCTCATATCCCCCCCATATTATTACCTCATATCCCCCCATATTATTACCTCATATCCCCCCATATTATTACCTCATATCCCCCCATATTATTACCTCATATCCCCCCATATTATTACCTCATACCCCCTCATATTATTACCTCATATCCCCCCATATTATTACCTCATATCCCCCCATATTATTACCTCATCTCCCCCCATATTATTACCTCATATCCCCCCTCACCTCCATATTCCCCCATATTATTACCTCATACCCCCTCATATTATTACCTCATATCCCCCCATATTATTACCTCATATCCCCCCATATTATTACCTCATATCCCCCTCACCTCCATATCCCCCCATATTATTACCTCATATCCCCCCATATTATTACCTCATATCCCCCTCATATTATTACCTCATATCCCCCCATATTATTACCTCATATTGACCCCCATATTATTACCTCATATCCCCCCCCCATATTATTACCTCATATCCCCCCTCATATTATTACCTCATATGTCCCCCCCCCCATATTATTACCTCATATCCCCCCCCCCCAAAATTATTACCTCATATCACCCAATATTATTACCTCATATCCCCCTCCCCCCCGTATTATTATCTCATACCCCCCCCATATTATTACCCACCCCATATCACCCCACACTCTGGGTTCAGTTCACACCGGCGCGTCATTTCATGTTTTTTGCGTTATCTGTCCCGGGCGTTGCCATGGGAGATGCTCACATCGCCGCGTTTGCTTTTTTTCTGTGCGATAGACTTCAATGGAGAAGCTGCAGAGAAACAGTGCGATTTCATCGCATTCTGCGTCTTTTAATCCGCCTGACAACATAAAAAACGAAAGAAATGCAAATTGCGGCAAAAAATCACATTAGAAACACCCAAATACAAAGTGCACGGGTGAGTATGGAGGCCAAGAGGACTGGTCATCACATATACATTATATGAGAGAGACCCCTCCCCCCACCTGTCATCACATTTACATTATATATATATCAGGGAGACCCCTCCCCCCAGGTATTATTCCCTCACACAGATCACAACCCCCCCCCCCCCCCAGATAACGTCTTAATCAGCTCTCCTCTTCAGAAGGACGGCGCCATCTTCGTTCAGGATCTCCATCTACTTCCTGCACCGAGATGGCGACTTAGAGACGTCACAATCCCGTATTCCGTGTTTTATTTCCGTCACCCAGAGAGACAATGTGGAGGTTATTAGAACCTTCCCAGCGCTGCTAGGACGCCAACCTCCAGGAAGAAAATACCGGAGAGGAGGTTCCAGAACCTCAGACTGAGATCTGTATATTTTACTTCTAGATCCAACACCGGCCCACGAACACGGACCAGGAATACCTGACCTGGAGCACCAGACCAGAAGTACCAGACTAGATACAATAGACCTAGAACACCAGACCAGAAGTACCGGACCTGGAACACCAGACAGGAAGTACCAGACTAGATACAATAGACCTAGAACACCAGACCAGAAGTACCGGACCTGGAACACCAGACAGGAAGTACCAGACTAGATACAATAGACCTAGAACACCAGACCAAATGTACCTGACCTGGAACACTAGACAGGAAGTACCAGACCAGATACAATAGACCTAGAACACCAGACCAAATGTACCTGACCTGGAACACTAGACAGGATGTACCAGACTAGATACAATAGACCTAGAACACCAGACCAAATGTACCTGACCTGGAACACTAGACAGGAAGTACCAGACTAGATACAATAGACCTAGAACACCACACCCAAAGTATCGGACTTGGAACACTAGACCAGAAGTATTGGACCTGGAACACAAGACCAGAAGTATCGGCCCTGAAACGCCAGACCACAAATACCGGACCTGGAACACCAGACCAGAAGTACCAGACTAGATACAACAGACCTGGAAGACCAGACCAGATATCGGACCTGGAACACCAAACCAGAAATACCGGACCTGGAACACCAGACCAGAAGTACCGGACCTGGAACACTGAGTGAGAAACTTATATAGCGCAACACATGCAAACTGAATCGCCTTGTATCTAGACCAGAAGTTCCAGACTAGATACAATAGACCTGGAACACCAGACCAGACCAGAAGTATCGGACCTGGAACGCTAGACCACAAATACCGGACCTGGAACACCAGACCAGAAATACCGGACCTGGAACACCAGACCAGAAATTCCGGACCTGGAACACCAGACCAAAAATACCGGACCTGGAACACCAGACCAGAAATACCGGACCTGGAACACCAGACCAGAAATACCGGACCTGGAACACCAGACCAGAAGTACCGGACCTGGAACACTAGACCAGAAGTACCAGACTAGATACAATAGACCTGGAACACCAGACCAGAAGTTTCGGACCTGGAACGCTAGACCACAAATACCAGACCTGGAACACCAGACCAGAAATCCCGGACCTGGAACACCAGACCAAAAATACCAGACCTGGAACACCAGACCAGAAGTACCGGACCTGGAACACTAGACCAGAAGTACCAGACGAGATACAATAGGCCTGAAACACCAGACCAGAAGTACCGAACCTGGAACACCAGACCAGAACTACCGGACTAGATACAATAGACCTGGAAGACCAGACCAGATATCGGACCTGGAACACCAGACCAGAAGTATCGGACCTGGAACACCAGACCAGAAGTACCAAACCTGGAACACTAGACCAGAAGTACCGGACTAGATACAATAGACCTGGAAGACCAGACCAGATATCGGACCTGGAACACCAGACCAGAAATACTGGACCTGGAACACTAGACTAGAAGTACCAGACTAGATACAATAGACCTGGAACACCAGACAAGAAGTATCAGACCTGGAACGCCAGACCACAAATACCGGACCTGGAATGCCAGACCACAAATACCGGATCTGGAACTGCCAGACCACAAATAGCGCACCTGGAACACCAGATCACAAATACCGCACCTGGAACACCAGACCAGAAGTATCGGACCTGGAACACTAGACCAGAAGTACCAGACTAGATACAATAGACCTGGAACACCAGACCAGAAATACCGGACCTGGAACACTAGACCAGGAGTACCAGACTAGATACAATAGACCTGGAACACCGAACCACAAACAGCAGACCAGTAAAACCATTTAAGAACACCAGACCAGAAACAATAGACCAGCAACAACATATCAAGAACACAGATCAGAAATACTGTACTAGGAGCACCAGACCAGGTACACCATACCAGAAACAGACCAGAAACACCAAGTTAAGAACATCATACCAGAAGGACCAGACAAGGAACACCAGACCTGGAATACTGGACCAAAAGCACCAAGTCAAGAACACAGACCAGGTACACCAGACCAGAAACACCAAATCAGGAACATTATACCAGGAGCACCAGATCACGAACACCGGACCAGGAATACCAAATCAAAAACACAGACCTGGTTCACCAGAGCAGAAACACTGTATCAGAAGTATCCGACTAGGAACACCAAATTTAAAAACATCATACCAGGAGGACCAGACAAGGAACACCATACCTGGAATACTGGACCAGGAACAACAAATCAAGAAAACCGTACCAGGAAGACTAGACTGTGAACACCAGATCACGAACACTGGACCAGGAACACCAGATCACGAACACTGGACCAGGAACACCATATCGGAAGGACCCAACAGGAACATTAAATCAAAAATACCATATCAGGAGGACTAGACTGTGAATACCAGAAATGGAATACTAAACTAAGAGCACCAAATCAAGAACACAGACCGGGTACACCAGACCAGAAGCACCAAATCAAGAACACTATACCAGGAGCACCAAATCACGAAGACCGGACCAGGAACACCAAATCAAGAACACTATACCAGGAGCACCAAATCACGAAGACTGAACCAGGAACACCAAATCAAGAACACTATACCAGGAGCACCAAATCATGAAGACCGGACCAAGAACACTATACCAGGAGCACCAAATCACGAAGACCAGACAAGGAACACCAAATCAAGAACACTATACCAGGAGCACCAAATCACAAAGACCAGACCAGGAACACCAAATCACAAAGACCAGACCAGGAACACCAAATCAAGATGAACACTATTCCGGGAGCACCAAATCATGAAGACCGGACCAGGAACACCAAATCAAGAACACTATACCAGGAGCACCAAATCAAGAACACTATACCAGGAGCACCAAATCAAGAACACTATACCAGGAGCACCAAATCACGAAGACCAGACCAGGAGCACGGTTTCGTGAATTAAAAAATAACAAAACAGTAAAATTAGGCCAATTTTTTTGTATAATGTAAAAGATGAAGTTACGCCGAGTAAATAGATACCTAACATGTCACGCTTTAAAATTGCGCACGCTAGTGGAATGGCGCCAAACTTCGGTACTTAAAAATCTCCATAGGCGACACTTTGAACATTTTTACAGGTTACCAGTTTAGAGTTACAGAGGAGATCTAGTGCTAGATTTGTTGCCGGCGCTCTAACGCACGCGGACGATACCTCACATGTGTGGTTTGAATGGCGTTTACATATGCGGGCAGGACTTACATGTGCGTTCGCTTCTGAGCGCGAGCTACCGGGGACAGGGGCGTTTTAAATTTTTTATTTTTATTAATATTATTTTTTTTTACTTAATTGTTTTTATTTTTACACATTTTTTACATTTATTTTTTATCACTTTTATTCCAATTACAAGGAATGTAAACATCCCTTGTAATAGGAATGGTGTGTGACAGGTCCTCTTTATGGAGAGAGGCGGGGTCAATAAGACCTCCCCCTCCCCCCCACATCTCTCCTCCAGGCTGGAAAGCATGAGATCAGGAAAAAAAATTCACCGATCTCATGCTTACTAGCCGCAATTGTGGCTTTGTTTACTTCCGGGTACCCGACGGTCAGAGAGATGACTGGTGACCATCTGGTCACCGGAAATCTCTATGATCCTCATGCGACGCTGGCCGATTCATTCTCCGGGACCCCTGAGAAGCACCGGATGGCGGCAGAAGGGGGGTGTCCCCTCCCGTCGCCTATAAGAACAATCAAGCGGTGGAACTGCCTCCATGATCGTTCTTATCGCGCAGAGAATCACCGGCAGAAGAGAAGGATATCTGAATGGTGCCTCTAGCTGCACCCATCACTCAGATATCCCCCCACAAAGCCCAAGACGTCATATGACGCCCACCCAGGATGGGAGATCCTCTCTGCGGACGTCATATGACGCCCACCCAGGATGGGAGATCCCCTCTGCGGACGTCATATGACTATAGTTGGGTATTGAAGTGGTTAATAGAGGTTGTCTCCTCAAATATGAGAAGGTTTGGTCCAAATGGCTGATGGATTCTTCCACAGCCTCTGAAGCCTTTTAGAGGAATACGACTATTATGCCTCAAAAAACACGACCGGTTTTCTCGTCGGGGGGAAACTGCCATGACAGCTTCTGTCCGGGAAAACACCGGCCGTGTGTATGCTCCATCGCAGTTTTCCCGACGAGAAAACCACGCGAAAAAAAAAAAAAAGAGGACTTGTTCTCTATTTTCCCGTCAGGAAAAAAATCCTGCTGAGAAAATTGGTTGTCTGTGTGCCTTCCCGAGGGGAAAAAAAAAAACGCGCATGCTCGTAAACAATTCAATGAACGCATTCATAGAACGTCGTTTTGTCGGCTCGTCGTCATCTTTGACTTCACCGCGTCCCTGGCATTCAAAAGTTCAGCAGTCTTTTTGTGTGACCGTGTGCATGCAAGCAGGGCCGCCATCAGGGGGGTACAGGCAGTACATCTGTAAGGGGTCCGGAGGTCCCCAGGGGCCCCGGATGACAACCCCCCTTTTTTTTATAAAAAAAAATCTTTTTTTTTATATATTTTTTATTTATTTTATTTGTTTATATATATATATATATATATATATATATATATATATATATATATTATTATTATTATTATTAAAGCACCCAGAGGGGCCCGAATGGCAACTCCCCTTTTTTTATAAAAAATTTTTTTTTTATTAAAGGGCTCAGAGGTCCCCAGGGCCCCATGTGGCAAACCACCCTTTTTTTTTTTTTTTTATAAATGTTTATTTTTTTATTTTTGTTTATATATTTTTTTTTTATTAAGGGGTCCCTTTAATAAAAAAAAATATATATAAACAAAAATAAAAAAATAAACATTTAGAAAAAAAATATAACAATATAAAAAATATAAATATAAAAAAAGAAATAAAATAATATAAAAAAAAAATTGCCATCCGGGGCCCTCTAGGTGCTTTAATAATAATAATAATAATAATAATAATAATAATAATTATATATATATAAACAAATAAAAGAAATAAAAAATATATCAAAAAATGATTTTTTTGCTTGAAGCTGTGTAAGGGGCCCCATAATTCATGATGGCGGCCCTGCATGCAAGGCAGGCTTGAGAGGAATAAAGCAATGTTTTTTTTTTCCTGTGGGGAAATCCGGTCGTGTGTACGAGGCATTAGACTTTTTTCCGTCGGTTATTGGGCTTATATCCATGATCACTTGAATATTTTATATTGGCGGATATACCATAGGACTGCATCGCCTCCAAACTTGAAAATCGAGTTAACAGGAGTACTATTTCATGTTTTACGCCATAACTTGATGTAATATATATTGTAAGAATCGCATAAATACCAAGTAAGACCAATGGGGCAGATTCACATATAAATAGATCGGCGCAGCGTATCAGAGATACGCTACGCCGCTGTAACTTACTTTTGGCCGGTTCGAATCCTGGAAGATTTCGCGCTGTAAGTTACGGCGGCATAGTGTATCTCTGGCGGCGGAATTCAAATTGGCGATTAGGGGGCGTGTTTCATTTAAATGAAGCGCGTCCCCGCACCAAATGAACTGCGAATGCTCCGTTTCTAAATTTCCCGCAACGACGTAATTTTTTTTTAACTTAGACGTGAATTACGTCCATCCCGATTCACGGACGACTTATGCAAAAAAAAAAAAAATTCTAATTTCGACGCGGGAACGACGGCCATACTTAACATGGCAAGTCTAACTTTACGCCGCAAAAATAGCAGCTTTAACTATACGCCGGAAAAAAGCCGACTAGAGACGACGTAAGAGAATGCGACGGCCGCACGTACGTTCGTGGATCGTCGGAAATAGCTAATTTGCATACCCGACGCGGAAAACGACGTGAACGCCACCCAGCGGACGCCGAAGTATTGCATCTTAGATCCGAAGGCGTACGAGGACGTACGCCTGTCGGATCTAACCCAGATGCCGTCGTATCTTGGTTTGAAGATTCAAACCAAAGATACGACGCGGGAAATTTGAAAGTACGCCGGCGTATCAGTAGATACGCCGGCGTACTCTGTCTGTGGATCTGCCCCAATGTATGTATGTGTTTTTTTTTTTTTTTTTTGCTGTTGTTGTTTTTTGCTTTGTCTTTGTTGTTTGTTTACGTTTTCTGTTATTGTAAATTTTTTGTCTGTGTTTTGAAAAAAAAAAATCTATAAAAACTTACCGTATATACTCGAGTATAAGCCGAGTTTTTCAGCAAATTTTTTTGTGCTGAGAATGCCCCCCTCGGCTTATATTCGAGTCACCTTTTTGCGCCTGATCTCCCGGACTTTGGGGACCCGGTACTGGCCGGCCGTAGGACCCCTGGACCCCAAACTTGGCACACATGTAGCCCCACTCTTCCCCTACAAGCGTGCAACGTTTGTTGTCTGGGGGACCTACAGCCGGGGAGCACCGATTTTTTCAAAGCCGGGCACCTCTTCCATAGACTCCCATGTTAAATGGTAATTTCTCCAGTGAATTTAGGGACCCGGGTACTCTGGACCCCAAACACACCCATGTAGCCCCACTCTTCCACTACAAGTGTGCAAAGTTTGTTGGCCGGGGGGGGGCACCGATTTTTTAAAGCTGGGCACCCCTTCCATAGACTCCCATGTTAAACGGTCATTTCTCCAGTGATTTTAGGGACTCGGTACCGGCCGGTTGTGGGTCCTCTGAACCTGGATTTTGGCACACATGTAGCCCAATTTCTCCTCTACAAGTGTGCAAAGGTTGTTATCTGGGGAACCTACAGCCGGGGAGCACCGATTTTTCAAAGCCGAGCACCCCTTCCATAGACTCCCATGTTAAACGGTAATTTCTCCGGTAACTTTGGGGACCCGGTACTGGCCAGCCGCAGGTCCCCTGGACCCCAAACTTGGTACACATGTAGCCCCATTTCTCCTATACAAATGTTGTCTGGGGGACCTACGGCTGCGGGGCACCGATTTTTCAAACCCGGGCCCCCCTTCCATAGACTCCCATGTTAAACATCAGTCTAGTCATGGGCACAGTGAGGCGTGGGCACAGTGAGGCATGGACATAGTGAGGCATGGGCACAGTGAGGAATGGGCACAGTGAGGCGTGGGCACAGTGAGGCATGGACATAGTGAGGCATGGGCACAGTGAGGAATGGGCACAGTGAGGTGTGGGCACAGTGAGGTGTGGGCACAGTGAGGCATGGACACAGTGAGGCATGGGCACAGTGAAGCATGGGCACAGTGAGGCATGGACACAGTGAGGCATGGGCACAGTGAGGCATGGACACAGTGAGGCATGGGCACAGAGAGACATGGACACAGCAAGGAATGGACACAGTGAGGCATGGGCACAGTGAGGCATGGACACAGTGAGGCATGGACACAGTGAGGCATGGACACAGTGAGGCACACAGATGGACACCCTAGGCTTATACTCGAGCCAATACGTTTTCCCATTTTTTGTGGTAAAATTAGGTGCCTCGGCTTATATTCGAGTGTATATATGTTAAATGTTATTTATTTATTTTTTAATAGGAACCCCTTTTGTTATAGTGCCAAATAATCTCCACCAGATAGAAGATCCAGCGAGGAGAGACGATAGCTCTGACATCACCTGAAAATCACAGTATGAGGTCATCACAAACATTTCCACCTCACAGGTGAGGAATGTGATATGGTGTATTCTTTGTATACAGGTTCTACAGTCATCACCGGGTCATGTTGTTGTTTTATTGTCTAATATAGTTTTATGGTATGGAGAACACCCCACCCCCACCCACCCAACCACCTCCTGTTCTTCAAGATGATGAATGTGCTAGAACAGCTAAAGAGGTTTCCATCATGTAAGCCAAGGTCACTGTTGGAAAACCAAACATTCACCCGAAATGACCAAAAGTATGTGAACCCAAAAGATGGAGGTCAGGTGTCTCCAGTGAAGGGTGATGGTAATTCTCCATCATACAAAGACATTGTAGACAAGTGTGCTCCTCCCCCCAATGCTATCTCAATACACTATATGACCAAAGGTATGTGAACCCCCCCCCCTCCACTCCGATGATGGAATTTAGGGGTCTCCTGTGAAGGGTCCCGGTAATCCTCCATCATACAAAGACATTGTAGACAATTGTGCTCCTCCAACCTTGTGGTACCAGTTTGGTGAAGACCCTTTTCTGTTCTATCATGAATGTGCCCCCCTCCTGTGTACAAAGCCAACTTCATAAAGACATGGTGGGACCAGTTTGGTGTGGAGGAACTCCAGTGTCCTGCACAGAAGTCCTGACCTCAACCCTACTTTTGGAAGACCTTTGGAATCAGGTCTTCTCATCCAACATAAGTGCCTGCCCTTAACCCTACTGAACACTCTTGGGATCAGGTCTTCTCATTCCAAAGGTGTTCAGTAGGTTTGAGGTCAAAGGGGAACTCAAGTGTCCTGCACAGAGCCCCGACCTCACCCCTATTGAACACCTTTGGACCTCAACACTACTAAACACTCTTTTCTGTTCCACCATGACTCTGCCACCCCCCCCCCCCCCCCCCAGCTGTGTACAAAGCCAGCTCCATAAAGAGCCCTGACCTCACAAATGGTCACAAATTCCTACAAACACCCTCCATATTCTTGTGGGAAGCCTGCCCAGAAGAGTGGAGCCAGCTCTGCGAAGACATGGTGTGACCAGTTTGATGTGGAGGAACTTGAGTGTCCTGTACAGAGCCCTGACCCAAATCCTACGTTTAAAAGGTCTTTAAGGTCTCCTCATCCAACAGCAGTACCTGACCTTAACTCTACGGAACACGTAAGGATGAGGCCTTCAGTGTTCAGTAGCTTTGAGGTCATGGATGAACTCGAGTGTCCTGTACAGAGCCCTGACCCAAATCCTACTTTTAAAAGGTCTTTAAGGTCTCCTCATCCAACATCAGTACCTGACCTTAACCCTACCGAACACGTAAGGATGAGGGGTCCTCATCAGTACCTCATCATCATCCGGAACACGTGAGGATGAGGCCTTCAGTGTTCAGTAGCTTTGAGGTCATGGATGAACTCGAGTGTCCTGCACAGAGCCCTGACCTTAAGCCTATAGAAACACCTTTGAGATGAATTGGTGAGCTCCGATCCCCCAGTGATTTGTCCCACTCGCAGCCTGTTTTCTCTATGTGTAGCAGTGAGCGGACTCTGCGCTGTGCTGAAGGAGGAGATCTCTGCTGCTAGAAGAGGCGACTCTGTAATAAGGTAAACGAGGCGACCGCGAGGCCCCTGTGTGTGCGAGGCCTAAGGCGACCGCCTAATTTGCCTAATTAGAGAGCCGCCTCTGCATATATATATATATATATATATATATATATATATATATATATATATATATATATATATATATATATAGGCTGCCCTGTAGCAATAAATAGGTTGGGCGTGAACTGGTTAAATAGAGATTTGTAAAAAAATAAATAAAAAAAATGCCTTAATGCCTAAGTTCATGCCTAAGCCTATTTCTGACATTGGTTGCTTACAAGTTAAAATCTGTATTTTTTTGCTATAAAATTACTTACAACCCCCAAACAATATGGGGTAGATCCACGTACAGCGGCGCCGGGCGTAGCGTATCTAAGATACATTACGCCGCCGTAACTTACCTTTTTTTCCGATTCCTCAAAGAATTTGCGCCGTAAGTTACGGCGGCGTAGTGTATCTTTGGCGGCGTAATCTCTGTGATGGGGGCGTGTTTTATGTTAATACGTCGTGACCCGACGTAAATTAAGTTTTTTTTTAACTGCGCATGCGCCGTCCGTGGGGGTATCCCAGTGCGCATGCTCGAAATTAACCCGGAACAAGCCAATGCTTCCGACGGTGACGTCATTCTACGCAAATCCCTATTTGCAAACGACTTACGCAAACGACGTGAAAATTTCAAATTTCTACGCGGGAACGACGGCCATACTTAACATTGAGTACACCTTTAACTATACGCCGGAAAAAGCCAAACGCAAACGACGTAAAAAAATGCGCCGGCCGGACGTACGTTCGTGGATCGCCGTAACTAGCTAATTTGCATACTCGACGCGGAATTCGACGGAAATGCCACCTAGCGGCCGCTGAAAAATTGCATCTTAGATCCGACGGCGTACTAAGACGTACGCCTGTCGGATGGATCCCAGATGCCGTCGTATCTTGTTTTGAAGATACAAAACAAAGATACGACGCGGGAAATTTAAAATTACGCCGGCGTTTCAATAGATACGCCGGCGTAATTCTTTTGTGGATCTGCTCCTATATATATATTATTTTTTAGCAGAGACCCTAGAGAATAAAATGGCAATCGTTGCAAAATTTTATGTCACACAGTATTTGCACAGCATTCTTTCAACTGCATTATTTGAGGGGAAAAAAGATACTTAATAATAATAAAATAATAATAAAAAAAAAGTACAGTAAAGTTCGCAATTTTTTTGTATAATGTGAAAAATTATGTTACGTCGAATCAATAGATACCTAACATGTCATGCTTTGAAATTGCGCATGCTCGTGGAATGGCGACGAACTACGGTACTTAAAGCGGAGCTCCACCCAAAGATGGAACTTGCGCTTTTTGAAATCCTCCCCCCCTCCGGTGTCAAGGGAGGGGAGAGCAGATACCTGTATAACACAGGTATTTTCTCCCACTTCCAGGCATAGATCACTGCGGTGATCTAGGGCCCCGTACACACAAGAGGATCGATCCGCTGAAATTGATCCGCGGATCGGTGTGTACGATCCAGCGGATATTTATCCGCGGATATATTTCGGGCCGACCGATTTCCAGCGGATAAAAATTTCTTAGCATGCTAAGAAATCTATCCGCTGGAATCGGCTCCAGCGGATCGATCCGGTGGTCTGTACAGACTCACCGGATCGATCCGTCCGAACCCATCCCTCGCATGCGTCGTACTGATTCGACGCATGCGTGGATATCCTTATATGACAGCGTCGCGCATGTCGCCGCGTCATCATCGCGGCGACGGCGCGACACGTCACCGCGGACGGAATTCCGCGGGGGTTTTGATCTCCTGGTTAGTACAACCAGGAGATCAAAATCCGCCAGAGGACCGTTTCCGCAGATAAATCCTCTCGTGTGTACCTGGAATAGGTGACCTACACCATGTCCGGCGCCTACTCTTGCATACCCCTCCCCCCCCTCGCTATCTATTGGGATACACACAGGTCGCAGAAGACAGCAGGGACCAGTGGGAGTGTGCAGCTCGACTCGCGCATGCGCAGTAGGGAACCAGGAAGTGAAGCTGCAAGGTTTCACTTCCTGATTCCCTTACCGAAGATGGTGATGGCAGAACCCGAGAGCCGCTCCTTTAGGATAACAGCCGAACGGCTTTCAGCCTCATCGGTTGTTATCACTAAAGAGCCAACCGCCCGCTCTAAAAAAACGGTACCGGGGTGATGACCGCAGCTGCATATATCATCCCGGTATAACCCCTTCAAGCCATGAACGCAAATTTGCATTACAGTCGGTGTGAAGGGGTTAATCTATGACATAAACCGGACATTCAGGGTGTAAAGTTGACCTCGCGGTCCTCGGATTGGTCGGCACGCTTTCACCTAACATCCATAAACAAGTAATAAAGACTTCATTATTGGGGGAGTTGTGATGGGAGGTATGCAGGCCATACACGGGTCGAATTCCGAACAAATTTCCTCTTTCGAAAAAATCATAAAATGTTGTTGTGTTTTGTGATCCGATTGGCGCCACCATTGGTTTCAAAATCCGACCAACCAAGCCCTTCAAGATTCCCCGGCCAAGAATTTTCATGGCCGGGAATCTTCTTTATCTTTTTCCGAATTTGATGGCCGCATGAAAATCGGCCTGAAATGTGTTTGTTTTACGAAAATTTTCAACATGTCCTATCACTCCAAGTTTGATGGCCGCATGAAAATCGGCCCGAAATTTGTTTGTTTTGTTTTTTTACAAAAATTTTCAACATGTCCTATTACTCCAAATTCGTTGGCCGCATGAAAATCGGCCAAAAAGAAGTTCTTAATTTTTTTACAAAAATCGTCTGATCACTCAAATTCGATGGCCGCATGAAAATCGGCCCCGAAATTTGTTTGTTTTTTTACAAAAATTGTCCGATAACTACAAATTTGATGGCCGCATGAAAATCGACCACGAAATTTGTTTGTTTTGTTTTTTTACAAAAATTTTCAACATGTCCGATCTTTCCAAATTTGATGGCTGCATGAAGATTGGCCTGAAATTGTTTGTTTTTTACCAAAATTTGATTGGACCGAAAAAAAAAAAAAATTCAAAAATTGTCTGATCACTCAACTTCGATGGCCGCATGAAAATCGGCCCAAAATGTGTTTGTTTTTGTTTTTTTACAAACATTTTTAACATGTCCTATCGCTCCAAATCTGATGACCGCATAGAAATCGGCCACGACATTTGTTTGTTATGTTTTTTTACGAATTTTTCAACATATCCTATCACTCCAAATTCAATGGCCGCATGAAAATCAGCCACGAAATTTGTTTGTTTTGTTTTTTTGTTTGTTTTTGTGTTCGATAACTCCAAATTTGATGACCGCATGAAAATCGGCCCGAAATGTGTTTGTTTTTTACAAAAAATTTTAACATGTCCGATCTTTCCAAATTTGATGGCTGCATGAAGATTGGCCTGAAATTTGTTTGTTTTTTACCAAAATTTGATTGGACCGAAAAAAAAAATTCCAAAAATTGTCTGATCACTCAACTTTGATGGCCGCATGAAAATCGGCCCAAAATGTGTTTGTTTTTGTTTTTTTACAAACATTTTCAACATGTCCGATCTTTCCAAATTTGATGACCGCATGGAAATCGGCCCAAAATTTGTGTTTGTTTGTTTTTTACAAAAATTTACAACATGTCCGATCTTTCCAAATTTGATGGTTGCATGAAAATTGCCCCGAAATTTGTGTTTGTTTGTTTTTTACAAAAATTTTCAACATGTCCAATTTTTTTTTTTTTTATTAATTAAGATTTTCCGGAATTCGAACCCCCCGTGTATGGCTGGTGGTTTTAGACGTACAAATACCTTCTACTTTATAAGGCCTGACTGCCCCGTCTTGGGTTTGGTTTTCAGAATCCTGCGTGCGGTCACATAACACCGTCCTGCAATACTCTCTATTTACTGGGAGATCTGCAAACAACCAAAGCAACTAATCAACCATTATTACCGTCCACCACTGACACACGGACAACGAATGCACGCATCTCATGGGAATGGGAAAAAATGATATTTGCAATGCATTAGCAAACAATTACCCCCCCCCCCCCTCACCCCACACCCCCCTACCCCCCCCCCCGCACCTCCCTGTATCCAAACAGGACTGTATTTAAACAGACGGCCATTTTTTATAATAATCAGGTGTGTATAGGTTGTAGTAGAGTAATAGTCCCCCTATGAGAACTTCCCTTATAAACTCAATTATAGGCTGTCCCTATCTCTGACATTACACAATGTACAGTAAATATGCATAGTCGGCACTCTTTGTCTAAAATTAGGCCAATTTATATTTTACATAAATATATAAAAAATAAAAAGAAAGGAAAAACATATCACTTGGTCTTAAACCCCCCCCCCCCCCCCAATTGAGGACAATTTATATTTGACAGAAATATATATATATGAAAAGGAAAAACACGTCACATGCTCCCCCCCACCCCCACGATTGAGGCCGATTTATATTTTACAGAAACATATTAAAGAAAAGGAAAAACATGTCACATTTTACAGAAATATATGTAAATTATATATATATATATATATATATATATAAAAAAAAAGGAAAAACACATCACTTTTAAAGAAAAGGAAAAACATGTTACTTATTATATATTTTACAGAAATATATATAAATTATATATATATAAAAAAAAGGAAAAACACGTCACTTGTTTGAGGCCAATTTATATTTTACAGAACTATATATATATAAAAAAAAAGGAAAAACATGTCACTTGCTCCACCCCCCCCCCCCCCCACCAATTGAGGCCAATTTATATTTTACAGAAATATATATAAATTATATATAAAAAAAAAAAAAAAAAAGGAAAAACACGTCACTTGTTTGAGGCCAATTTATATTTTACAGAACTATATATATATAAAAAAAAAGGAAAAACATGTCACTTGCTTCCCCCCCCCCCCCAATTGAGGCCAATTTATATTTTACAGAAATATATATAAATTATATATATATAAAAAAAAAAAACCCCAGCAAACAATCTTAAAGTGGAGGTTCACCCGGAAATGTTAATTTTTAACATTAGATGGATGCTCATTTTGTGAAGGGAAATCGGGTAGTTTTTTTTAAATCAAAGCCGTACTTACCGTTTTAGGGATACATCTTCTCCGCCGCTTCTGGGTATGGGCTGCGGGACTGGGCGTTCCTATTTGATTGACAGTCTTCCGACGGTCGCATCTATCGCGTCACGATTTCCCGAAAGTAGCCGAACATCGGTGAGCAGGCGCCGTATAGAGCCGCACCGACGTTCGGCTTCTTTCGGCTACTCGTGACGCGATGTATGCGACCGTCGGAAGCCTGTCGGAAGACTGTCAATCAAATAGGAACGCCCAGTCCCGAAGACCCATACCCGGAAGCGGCGGAGAAGATCGCTCTCTAAAACGGTAAGTACGACTTAGTTTTTAAAAAAAACTACCCGATTCCCCTTGACAAAATGAGCATCAATGTAAGGTTAAAAAAACAATTTCCGGTGAACTCCCGCTTTAACCACTTGCTGACCCCGCCTTTTCTGGAACCTTTTGTTTACAAGTTTAAATCAGTATTTGTTGTTAAAAAATTACTTCGAACCCCCAAAACAAGAGAATAAAATGGCAATCATTGCAATATATTTATGTTTAAAATGTATTTGCGCAGCGGTATTTAAAAAAAAAAAAGCAAAAAAAAATACACTTTAATGGATAAGAAAAAATAAAATAAATAAAAACACTAAAGTTAGGCCAATTTTTTTGTATAATGTGAAAGATGATGTTACGCCGAGTAAATAGATACCCAACATGTCACGCTTTAAAATCGCTGTGTCCATTGACACAGACGGTGGGACTCGGCCCTGACCGCCCCCCCCATCCCCCGCTCCTGTGTCACAGGGTTCCATTGACAGCAGTGGGAGCCAATGGCTGGAGGGGCCTCCCTAAGGCTTTAGAACCAATTTAAAGCGGAGTTCCGGCCACAATTTCACTTTTTAAATATAAATACCCCTGTAATACACAAGCTTAATGTATTCTAGTAAAGTTAGTCTGTAAACTATGGTCCGTTTTGTTAGGTTGTTACAGCATTTAGACACTTTATAAAATAGAAATTGACTGGGGCCATCTTAAGTGTGGGCATCATGAAGCCAGACTGTATGACTTCCTGGATTTCAGCCTTGCAGATCTCGCACATGCTCAGTGCTGCACAAGCAGTGTCAGATCAGGTTTCAGCACCTGTGCTGTCCAAGGCATATGATTCTTTGAGACTGGGGAATGCACAGACTCCTGGAAAGTTACACCCACTACATTCCCAGGAGTCTGTGCGGTGTAGGTTAGGAAGCATTAAGCACCTAGGTGCAGGAAGAGGGAAGATTAACTATTCTGCCTAGCAACAACACTTTGAAGGCATCTAAAAAAAAAAAAAAAAAATTTGTAAAGGACTAATGACATTTTTTTAAAACTACTGATGTAATGTTATATTTATGGGTGGAAATCCAATTTAAGATAGAGCCTTTACTTGTCATTTAGAGTTGATCGTGAATGGCGGCCCTAGAATTGCTCTTACTGCGCTGTACACGGCATACATTTGGGAAGAAGGGGGGGGGGTGACAGTGATTGGGGGCGACTTCAACGTTTCCAGAATCCCTTGCCGTAAACACGGAATGTTGGGTGGATGAACGACATAAGGTGCCTAATGGTGACGAGATTGATAGCCACACATGAGAGCTCAAACATTTCCTTAGACCGAAGGTCGCAATAAAAGATTTTCAGCCAATAGACATTTTCTTCGATATCAGAGTTAACCTTTCCAAAGTTCACAGTTATCTCACCACATGTTAGCTTAAAGGAACCCTTCCCTTTGACTGCGCAGACAGAATCCGCTGCCAAATGTCAACGATTCGGCATGTAAACAACTTACACGTGACAATATCAGCGAGCAAAACCCCCTCCAAAAACCCCCTCCAGAACCAGTTACCCCCCCCCCACGGACAGAGCCATTTTACTTCTCAGGGAATATTGGGCCATATTCTGAGTAGAGTTACGACGGAGTATCTCAGGAAACTCCATCGTATCTCTCTTTTTTGACCCGCGTATCTATGCGACTGATTCCTAGAATCATTTTCGCATAGATACACTGAAGATCCGACATGTGTAAGTCACTTACACTGTCGGATCTTAAATGTAATTCGCCGCCGGCCGCTAGGTGGCGTTTACGTTCAGGTCTCATTTGTTTATGCAAATGAGCGTTGCGTAACCGTCGCTTACGTCGTTTGCGTAAGCGTAAGGTTACCCCTGCTATATGAGGGGTAACCATACGCCAGTCCCACGTATGCCATGTTAAGTATGGCGTCGGGTCCGCGTCGTCTTTTCCCGTCAGGTACGTCGTTTTCCTAAGTCGTTCTTGAATACGACTTTACGTCAACGACGCACACGTCGGCGTCATTGACGTTTTCCGCCGAGAACTGGAGCATGCGCACTGGGCTATTTTTAGCCCGGCGCATGCGCAGTTCGATCGAAACGGGGGCGCGCTTAATTTAAATATAAGCCGCCCCCTTTGAAATACGCGGGGATACGCCGGGCCTTTTACACTACGCCTCCGCAAACCATGGAGCAAGTGCTTGAGGAATACGGCACTTGCTCCAGTAAGTTGTGGCTGCGTAGTGTAAAGGGCTTACGCGATGCCGCCGCAGAATATTGGAGAATCTGGCCCATAGAGAAGAAGGAGCCTGGGGCTAGAAATCATGTTAAATACACCTCTGCTGTCCCCCGGGACAGTCACATGGCAATGACCTGGGCATTGGGTTAGGTTCCAGGTGAGGTGTTCGAGATAGAGAGGGGGGCTTAGTTGTTGACTTTTGACAAAAAGTCAATATTTGCATATCATTAACAGCAGAAATAGAGGAAAGAAGACGTAATTTTTGAAGCAACATTAAGAAGATATGACTATGTTTAGACAGTATTTGTGGACACCAGAGCTGAGTTCAGGGGTCTCCAGTGAGGGGTCTCCAGTGAAGGGTCCTGGTAATCCTCCATCATACAAAAACATTGGAGACCATTGTGCTCTTCCAGCCTTGTGGTAACAGTTTGGAGAAGACCCTTTTCTGTTCCATCATGACTGTGCCCCCCCGTGTACAAAACCAGTTCCATAAAGACATGGAGTGACCGGTTTGGTGTGGAGGAACTTGAGTATCCTGCACAGAGCCCTGACCTCAACCCTAATTGAACACCTCTGGGATGAATTGGTATGCTGATGGGGATTTAGGTCTTCTCATCCAACATCAGCACCTGTCCTCACAAATGGGTACAAATTCCCACAGACAGACCCTCTAAAATCTTGTTGAAAGGAGTGGAGCCAAATATGTTAGTGAAGAAGCTTCAACTTATTCAAAATGCTGCGGCTAGGTTACTCATGGATGTCCCGTTGAGGGATCATATAACCCCTATCCTCTGCGCCTTGCATTGGCTGCCGCTCCACTATCGCACCTTATTTAAGGCAGGATGTATCATGTTTAAGATTATGAGAGGCCTGGCCCCGAGCTATCTCTGCTCTCGTTTTCATAAACGAGCTCTTGTCAGATCACTCAGATCTACCGGCAGAGATCTCCTCTACATCTCGGTGCCCAAGAAGATCCGGCGTGGTGGTCGGGCCTTCTCCCACCAGGGTCCTGTATTATGGAATAGCCTCCCTGTTGAGCTCTAGGAGGCCCCTACTATCCCAGTCTTTCGAGGGTTACTGAAGACTTGGCTTTTCACGCAAGTCTTTCCTGCGTAGCCTCTCTCTTCCACCCTTTGTGCCACTCTGTGCTGCTTTTGGTTCCTGGGTCCTCTTTTCCCAGGAACACTGCTATGCGCGTTGGGACCCTTCAGGGTAAGACCGCGCTATATTAAGACACCTCTCAACTAAATTCAACTCCATAAAGACATGGTGTGACCAGTTTGGTGTGAAGGAACCTTCACACCAAAGTGTGAGTGTGAGTGTCTTGTACTGACCCCCGATCTCATCCCAACTGAGCACCTTTAGGATAAACTGGAATGCCAATGGTGAGCCAGGTCTTCTTATCCAACATCAGTACCTGACCTCACAAATGGGCACAAGTTCCCACAGGCACCTTCCAACATCTTGTGAAAAGTCTTTTCAGAAGAGTGGAGGATGTCATAGCCACTTAGGGGGCAACTCCATATTAATGGCCATTGGGGGATTGGAGGCAACGCCATAAAGACATGACCTGACCAGTTTGGTGTGGGGGAACTCAACTCGAGTGTCCTGCACAGAGCCCTGGCCCCAACCCCACTGATTATCTTTGTGATGAACTGGGACACCAATGGTGAGCCAAGTCTTCTCATCCAACATCAGAACCTGACTTTACAAATGGCCATAAATTCCAACAGACACCCTCTAACATCTTGTGGGAAGTCTTCCCAGAAGAGTGAAGAATGTTATAGTCACAAAGAGGGTCAACTCCATCTTACTGGCCATGGTTTTGGAATTGGATGTCCAACAAGCTCCGAACTCTGAACCTCAACCCTACTGAACACCTTTGGGATGAATTGGAAAGCTGATGGTGAGTCTCATCCAACATCAGTACCTGACTTCACAAATGGGCACAAATTCCCACAGACACCCTCCAAAATGTTGTGGAAAGTCTTCTGAGAAGAGTGAATGGTGTTATAGTCACACAGGAGCAACTCCATATTAATAGCCATGGTTTTGGAATGGGATGTCCAACAAGATCATATAGATGTAATGGATAGTTCAAAATGGCCACATAGAGTATCTTCATACCAGCCAGTAACAGTGATCTAGGGGTAGCAATGCTATAACATGGATGAGAAATTATCCACAGCGTTTACACCTATTCCTCCTGAGCCCTGGTTCCAAACTACGAAATAATGGAGACACCCCGCCTTTTACTCAAGTGGTAGCAGGAAGAGCCCCCAACAACAGCAGAAAGAAGGGCTGGAGATTGAAGTTTTTAAACGTTTGGAAGTATAGGGAATGTTTTGATCCCTTGTCAGCCATAAAGGGGTCAGCTCTGTATTATAATCCATGGTTCTGGAAGGGGGTGTCCAACAAGCTCATCTAGGCCTGATGGTCAGGTGTCCGCCATCTTCTGGACGTATAGTGTACATGCTTGGGGAGTCTGCCAACACACACACATGCAAGAGGATAGCACACAACATCTGAGTTGTCCAGCGAACAATTATATTTGTTGCATTACTACACTAAGGCCCGGATTCAGAAAGGACTTACGACGGCGTATCTCCAGATACACCCTCGTAAGTCCAAATGAGCGCCGTCGTATCTATGCGCTGATTCATAAAGGCAGTTCCGTCTGAATTTGGCCAAGATACGACCGATGTAAGTCTCTTACGCCGTCGTATCTTGGGTGCATATTTACGCTGGCCGCTAGGGGCGCTTCTGTAGATTTACGCGTTGAATATGCAAATGACCTAGATACGCCGATTCACAAACGTACTTGCGCCCGTCGGATTTAGCTACGCCGTTTACGTTTTACGTCCGGCGTAACGTTACCCCTGCTATATGAGGCGCAGCCAATGCTAAGGTATGGACGTCGGAATACCCGTCGTTTTTTACGTCGTTAACGTAAGTCGTACGTGAATGGGGCTGGGCGTAGGTTACGTTTACATCACAGGCATTGAGCCAGCGTATGGTAGGGAGTAAATTCGAGGTGATACTGAGCATGCGCGCGCATGCGCCGTACGTTCGGCGCTTCATTTATATGGGCTCACGATTCATTTAAATACATCACGCCCACCTTCCACCTACTTTGAATTACGCGGGCTTACACCGGCCTATTTACGTTACGTCGGCACAGCGTTGTCGGTGAGTGCTTTCTGAATACTGATCTTCCCTCACTATCTTACGGCGGCATAGCGCATATCAGATGCGCTACGCCGCACTAAAGATACTCCAATGTATCTGAATCACGGCCAATGACTTTACTGAGGGCACAAGAAGTCGACATTATTTTTGTGATGGGAGGCACAGGGTGACTGATAAAATATGTCTTGGATTACTTAAAATTGGACAGTAATATTTATCCACAATATCTCCCAGGATATATGTAAAGACTATTTTTATGCCTAGTACACACGATCGGTTTTCCCGGTGGTAAAAAGTCCGCCGGGAAAACCGAGGGGAAAACCTGCTCGGTAACTTTTTCCCCCCTACACACGACCGGGTTTCCCGACAGGAAAACTGCCATGAGAGCTTTGGTCGGGAATCCCGGCCGTGTGTATGCTCCATCGCAGTGTTTCCCATAGGAAAACTGCCAGGTTAAAAACCGCCGGAAACCCCGCGGGGAAAAAAGAAAGCTGGTTCTCTTTTTTTTCTGGCAGTTTTCCTGTCGGGAAAACTGCGATGGAGCATACACATGGCCGGTTTTCCCGGCCAAAGTTCCCGATGGGAAAACTGGTCGTGTGTACGAGACTTTAGTTTAATTCTGAACAATGCATGATCATTGAAAGAGCTGATCACATTGACCTCCGGAGACGGACTGTCTGGTCACCCAGGCTGCCTTAAAGTAGAGGTTCACCCTAAAACAATTATCTAACATTACATCCAGCATACTAACGACATGTACAGTATGCTGGTATTTTTTTTACATACCGTTATATCGTTATTTTCCCCCCCGGCTTCCGGGTCTGATTCCCGCGGGACTGGGTGTTCCTATTGAGAGGTTAGATGATTGACGTCTGGTGAAAAACTTCCCATGGCGCATAAGGCGTGTCACCAGTTTTCCGTAAATAGCCGACCTGCGAGTCGGCTCTATATGGCGCCTGCGCAGTCAGCTCTACACGGCGGTCGCAGGTCGGCTAGTTACGGAAAACTGGTGACGCGCCTTATGCGCCATGGGAAGTTTTTCACCAGACGTCAATCATCTAACCTTTCAATAGGAACGCCCAGTCCCGCGGGAATCAGACCCGGAAGCCGGGGGGGGGGGGGGGGAAATAACGATATAACGGTATGTACGGCGGAAAAAAAAATACCAGCATACTGTACATGTTGTTAGTATGCTGGATGTAATGTTAGATAATTGTTTTAGGGTGAACCTCCACTTTAAGTGCTGTGTTAATTAACATGCTAATTATATAGTGGTCTAGCAATCAAACGAGTATCGTCTTTTTTGTAGTTGTCAGTGGTTGGAATATCTGATATCTAGATTCGGACTGGGAGGAAGCGGTATATGACGAAAGCACTCAAGCGGAGTGTGGGACGTTTCATTACAATTTTCTTAGACGTCAACAAGTTTTTGCCAAAAAGATTACAGCTTGGTGAAGAGAAATTCCAAGACCCAAAACCAGCAGAGGCGGTTCATGATCTTACCTTCGGGTCGATACTGTGCTACGATAGTCACTGTCTGTCCAGCCCGTTTCAGAGCTGCTGCAGCTTGTTCATGTGTTGCACAGCGTAGATTTACTCCATTGACCTACAACGGGTGAGAAAGTCCAACATTACACAATGAAAGAACACTTTTATAGCTGTAACATCCATAAACACATAATTGTCCTATTTATTGGAGGGTTACAGAATCTGTATCTAGGAGGTTAATGCCCTGTACACACAAATCGGATTTTCCCTCTAGAAAACCTTGGATGGTCAAGAACGCGGTGACGTACAACACTACGACGAGAAAATTACAGTGGGGATGGAAAGTTTGGGCACCCCAGGTAAAAATGTGTATTAATGTGCATAAGGAAGCCAAGGTAAGATGGAAAAATCTCCAAAAGGCATCAAATTACAGATCAGACATTCTTATAATATGTCAGAAAAAGTTACATTTTATTTCCATCATTTACACTTTCAAAATGACAGAAAACAAAAAAATGGCGTCTGCAAAAGTTTGGGCACCCTGCAGAGTTATAGGTAGATTCAGGTACAATATTGCAGAGTTACGGCGGCGTAGCTTAGCCTATTTAGGCTACGCCGCCGTAAATTAGCTAGGCTAGTAATGATTCTCAATATACTTGCCTGCTAATATACGGCGGCGTAGCCTAAAGCGGGCGAGCGTAAGGGCGCCGAATTCAAATGACTTGGAGGGGGGCGTTTTTGATGGCAATGAGGCTTGACCTCACGTTTTTGACGTTTTTTTTTTCACTGCGACTACATTTCCCAGTGTGCATTGCGGTTACGTACGCCACACAGGCCTATTGATTTCGACGTGGACGTAAACGACGTAAATCCTGATTCGCGGACGACTTACGCAAACGCAAACGACGTTAAAAATTCGAATCTCGCGGCGGGAACGGCGGCCATACTTTAACATTGTTATTCCACCTAATAGATGGAATAACTTTAGGCCTGTAATGCGCTACGGAAACGGCGTAAATCGACTGCGGTGGCCGGGCGTACGTTCGTGAATCGGCGTATAAACTAATTTACATATTCTACGCCGGCCGCAATGGAAGCGCCACCTAGCGGCCATCCAAAATATTGCAACCCAAGATAGGACGGCGCAAGCCATCGTATCTTAGATATGTTTAAGCGTATCTCTGTTTGAGCATACGCTTAAACATAGGTCGGTGTAGATTCTCAGTTAGGTCGACTTATCTACTGATAAGTCGGCCTAACTCTTACTGAATCTACCTATAAATATCTTGTACTGCCCCCTTTGGCAAGTATCACAGCTTGTAAATGCTTTTTGTAGCCAGCCAAGAGTCTTCCAATTCTTGTTTGAGGGATCTTTGCCCATTCTTCCTTACACAAGTCTTCCAGTTCTTTGAGATTTCTGGGCTGTCTGTCACGCACGGCTCTTTTAAGGTCTATCCGTAGATTTTCAATGATGTTGAGGTCAGGAGATTGTGAAGGCCATGGCAAAACCTTCAGTTTACTCCTCTTGATGTAATCCCCCGTGGGTTTTGAGGTGTGTTTAGGATCATTATCCATTTGTAGAAGCCATCCTCTCTTTAACTTCAGCTTTTTCACAGATGGCATCAAGTTACCATCCAAAATTTGCTGAAATGTTATTGAATCCATTTTTCCTTCTACTCGTGAAATGTTCCCTGTGCCACTGGCTGCAATACAACCCCAAAGCAGGATTGGTCCACCCCCATGCTTCACAGTTGGACAGAGGTTCTTTTCATTAAATTCTGTGCCCTTTCTTCTTCAAACGTACCTTTGCTCATTCCAGCCAAAAAGTAATATTTTAACCTCATCGGTCCACAGAACTTGTTTCCAAAATGCATCAGGCTTGTCTATATGTTCATCTGCAAAGTTCAAACGCTGATTTTTGTGGTGAGGACGTAGAAGAGGTTTTCTTCTGATGACTCTTCCATGAAGACCACATTTGTACAAGTATCTCTTTATAGTGGAATAGTGTACCACAACTCCAGTGTCTGCCAGATCTTTCTGGAGAGATTGTGCCGTCAAACGTGGGTTTTGAATTGCTTTTCTCACAATCCTGCGAGCTGTTCTGTCTGATATTTTTCTTGGTCTTCCAGATCTTGCTTTAACTTCCACTGTTCCTGATGACTGCCATTTCTTAATTACATTCCGAGGAACAGAGGATATTGACATCTATAAACGCTTTGCTATCTTCTTATAGCTTCTCCAGCTTTGTGAGCGACAACTATTTTCACTTTCAGTTTTCTAGACAACTGCTTAGAAGAAGCCATGGTGCTGATTGTTGGGGGAGGGTCAGATGAGTCTGGGCATTTAAAACCTTTGAGATTGGCATCACCTGGTCTTCCCAGACGATGATTGAGAACAATCCATGACACTGGCAGCTCTCAGCTTTGCCAAGAGGGCAGTGCATGCTAGAAATTCTGCAGGGTGCCCAAACTTTTGCAGACGCCATTTTTTTGTTTTCTGTAATTCTGAAAGTGTAAATGATGGAAATAAAATGTAACTTTTTCTGACATATTATAAGAATGTCTAATCTGTAATTTGATGCCTTTTGGAGATTTTTCCATCTTTCCTTGGCTTCGTTATGCACATTAATACAAATTTTTACCCGGGTGCCCAAACTTTCCATCCCCACTGTAAGTTCAATGCCTCCGAGCATGCGTCGACTTGTTTCGGAAATTTTGCGCGGCGGAATTGCTACAGACGATCGGAATTTCCGATCGGATGTTTTCCCGTTGGAAAAATTGAGAACCTGCTCTCAATCTTTTGCTGGCGGAATTTCTGATGGAGCCTACAACACGGTCGGAACTTCCAACCAAAACTCACATCGGACTTTTGCTGGCGGAATTTCCGACCGTGTGTACGCAGCATTAGAAACGACTCCTACTACAACTACTACAACTAGGGGGTTAACATGCTTTGGGTAAACTTCAATACATAGATGTTCTATTCAGTATAAAAAAAGTTATTTTGATGATTTATATTTCAATTAGATTCCAATCACTTTGATTTCATTTAAGCCTCAATGCTTTTATAAAAAATATTTTTTAATCTCTTTACATCTTCAGCTTTAATCGACATAATCCCTGTGTTAGGGGGTGTCTTGAATCCCTGCTAGGACATCCAAAACCTCTTCCAGTACTTCTAATGGTACTAGCTGAATCCTTGCCAGTACTTCCAATGATACTCGAGGAATCCCTGCCTGGGACTTCCAGCATCCCTCCTAGTAATTCCAATGGTACTACTCGCATAATCCCTGCCTGGGACTTCCAGCATCCCTCCTAGTAATTCCAATGATACTCGAGGAATCCCTGCCTGGGACTTCCAGCATCCCTCCTAGTAATTCCAATGGTACTCGCATAATCCCTGCCTGGGACTTCCAGCATCCCTCCTAGTAATTCCAATGATACTCGAGGAATCCCTGCCTGGGACTTCCAGCATCCCTCCTAGTAATTCCAATGGTACTCGCATAATCCCTGCCTGGGACTTCCAGCATCCCTCCTAGTACTTCCAATGGTACTCGCATAATCCCTGCCTGGGACTTCCAGCATCCCTCCTAGTAATTCCAATGGTACTCGCATAATCCCTGCCTGGGACTTCCAACATCCCTCCTAGTAATTCCAATGGTACTCGCGTAATCCCTGCCAGAGTTCCATGAAAGGGCATTGGGTATGTCCTCTGATCAATAGGGTATTTAAGCTCCAGCCTTTGAAGTGGTTGGCGCTGTGTCTTATCACCAGCTACTCCCTGTTGCACAAGTTATAATACCTACCTGTGACATTGCCTGACTGTTGCTGACCTCGATTGACCCCGACTACTCTTCTGCCTGCCAAGACCCCTGCCTGGACCGATCTACCATTCTCCTGCTAAGACCACTGTCTGGTCTTGACTACTCTTCTACCTGCCCACTGCCAAAACCTCAGGCTAGACCCAAATACTCTTCTGCCTGACTAAATTTAAGACCCCTGCCTGGGTCTGACTACTCTTCTGCCTGCCATCTGCCAAGACCCCTGTCTAGTCCTGACTACTTTTCTGCCTGCTACGTGCCAAGACCCTTGTCTAGTCCTGACTACTCTTCTAAATGCCACCTGCCAAGACCCCTGTCTAGTCCTGACTACTGTTCTGCCTTTCACCTGCCAAGACCTCTGTTTAGTCCTGACTACTCTTCTGCCTGTCACCTGCCAAGACCCATGTCTAGTCCTGACTACTCTTCTGCCTGTCACCTGCCAAGACCCCTGTCTATTCCTGACTACTTTTCTGCCTGCTACCTGCCAAAACCCTTGTCTAGTCCTGACTGATCTTCTGCCTTTCACCTGCCAAGACCCCTGTCCAGTCCTGACTACTCTTCTAAATGCCACCTGCCAAGACCCCTGTCTAGTCCTGACTACTCTTCTGCCTGTCACCTGCCAAGACCCGTCTAGTCCTGACTACTCTTCTGCCTGTCACCTGCCAAGACCCCTGTCTAGTCCTGACTACTCTTCTGCCTGTCACCTTCCAAGACCCCTGCCTAGTCCTGACTACTCTTCTGCATGCCACCTGCCAAGACCCCTGTCTAGTCCTGACTACACTTCTGCCTGTCACCTGCCAAGACCTCTGTCTAGTCCTGACTACTCTTCTGCCTGTCACCTTCCAAGACCCCTGCCTAGTCCTGACTACTCTTCTGCATGCCACCTGCCAAGACCCCTGTCTAATCCTGACTACTCTTCTGCCTGTCATCTGCCAAGACCCCTGTTTAGTCCTGACTACTCTTCTGCCTGTCACCTGCCAAGACCCCTGTCTGTCCTGACTACACTTCTGCCTGTCACCTGCCAAGACCCCTATCTAGTCCTGACTACTCTTCTGCCTGTCACCTGCCAAGACCCCTGTTTAGTCCTGACTACTCTTCTGCCTGTCACCTTCCAAGACCCCTGTCTAGTCCTGACTACTCTTCTGCCTGTCACCTGCCAAGACCCCCGTCTAGTCCTGACTACTCTTCTATCTGTCACCTGCCAGGACCCCTGCCTGGTCCTGACTACTCTTCTAAATGCCACCTGCCAAGACCCCAGGCTAGACCCAAACACTGTTCTGTCTGTCGCCTTTCAAGAGCCCTGTCTAGTCCTAATTACTCTTCTGCCTGCCACCTGCCAAGACCCCTGTCTAGTCCTGACTACTCTTCTGCCTGCCACCTGCCAAGACCCCTGCTTGATCCTGACTACTCTTCTAAATGCCACCTGCCAAGACCCCAGGCTAGACCACCTGCCAAGACCCCAGGCTAGACCCGAACACTGTTCTGCCAGCGCCTTTTAAGACCCCTGCCTGGTCCTGACTACTTTTCTACCTGCCATGGTCCCCTGGCTAGACCCGAACACTATTCTGCCTTCTACCTTTCAAGATCTGTTAGAAAGTTTCTTTAATCCAATATCAAATATTCATCAATTAACAAATATTAACAAATGAATGAATGGAGTGGGTATCTAGAATAATTGACCCCTTGCCTGGGCCTGACTACTCTTCTGCCTGCCACCTGCCAAGACCCCAGGCTAGACCCGAATAATGTTCTGCCTGCCGCCTTTCAAGACCCCTGCCTGAACCTGAATACTCTTCTGCCAATTGTCTCTGCCTATTGTCTTATATTGCAGTCTTCACACCATAGTAATCTCTGTTCCTGCTCCCCTTGCTAAGGCTTTCCTGAGGGCCACAATCTAGGGACAGCTGCAACAAAGCAGATCTGGACCACCCCCCATCTACAGGATCTTTGGTGAAGACCAACTGTCACTTAGACCCTATGCCTTGGGTAAGGCCATGTCACCTGCCAGGGGGTTCCAATAACACCCTTGTGATCTCCATGGTGATCACCGGATGATCATCAAAATACCCTCAAAAGATTTGGGGTTCTGAGGAAGTCCAAACTCGTAATAGACCAAAGTCCAGTAAAGTTTTTAATGAAATAATTGGACCCTTGAAACCCTTGCTTCAGGGGTCAGACACTCCCCCTTTCATCACAGCTACAATGCAAGTAGAAAAGTATTAAGGGCCAGATTCTTGTAGAACGGCGTATCCTTGCGGCGGCGTAACATATCCGATTTACGTTACGCCTCCGCAACTTAGACGGGCAAGTGCTGTATTCTCAAAGCACTTGCTCCGTAAGTTGCGGCGGCGTAGCGTAATTCGGCCGGCGTAAGCCCGCCTAATTCAAATTTGGATCAGGGGGGCGTGTTTTATGCAAAACTACTGTGACCCGACGTGATTGACGTTTTTTTGGAACGGCGCATGCGCTGTCCGTGGAATTTCCCAGTGTACATTGCTCCAAAGTACGCCGCAAGGACGTCATTGGTTTCGACGTGAACGTAAATGACGTCCAGCCCCATTCACGGACGACTTACGCAAACGACGTAACTTTTTCAAATTTCGACGCGGGAACGACGGCCATACTTAACATTGTTGCGCCGCACTTATGCCACCATATAGCAGGGGCAACATTACGCCGGGAAAAGCCTAACGTAAACGTCGTAACTTTACTGCGTCGGCCGCGCGTACGTTCGGGAATTCGCGTATCTAGCTAATTTGCATACTCGACGCGGAATTCGACGGAAGCGCCACCTAGCGGTCAAAAAAAAAATGCTGTTTAGATCAGACGGCGTAAGAGACTTACGCCTGTCGGATCGAATGGATATCTATGCGTAACTGATTCTAAGGCCCCGTACACACGAGAGGATCGATCCGCTGAAATTGATCCGCGGATCGGTTTCAGCGGATAGATCCGCTGGTGTGTACGATCCAGCGGATATTTATCCGCGGATATATTTCGGGCCGACCGATTTCCAGCGGATAAAAATTTCTTAGCATGCTAAGAAATCTATCCGCTGGAATCGGCTCCAGCGGATCGATCCGGTGGTCTGTACAGACTCACCGGATCGATCCGTCCAAACCCATCCCTCGCATGCGTCGTAATGATTCGACGCATGCGTGGAATTCCTTATATGACAGCGTCGCGCATGTCGCCGCGTCATCATCGCGGCGACGGCGCGACACGTCATCGCGATGGGAATTTGGCGCGGATTTCAATCCGATGGTGTGTACACTCCATTGGATCAAAATCCTCAGAGGATTTATCCACGGAAACGGTCCGGAGGACCGTATCCGCGGATAAATCCTATCGTGTGACTGTGTACTAGGCAATAGAATCAGGCGCATAGATACGACGGGTCAGATTAGGACTTACGACGGCGTACATGGCGCTGCGCCGTCGTAAGTCCTTCGAGAATCTGGGCCTAAAAGCGCACACGACATAATAAGATACATTCTGCACATTCATAATATACAATCTCTCATTTTAAAAATGAAATTTATTTTTTTATTTCTTTTAAATTAGATTCAGTTTTTTTCTACAAATTAGGTTTCTATTGCCGCCTGTGTCCCCGTTTGGGAGATTCACTCTTTCCATTAGTCCCGGTGACCCCTGTCAATGGGTCTGAAAGTGACGGGAGAATCCAAAATCTGTGAACAGAACAGCAATAGAGGGGAAATCTTCCAATTAGGACACCTGTTCCAGTGATAACTATCTAAGACGAGACTTCTCTCACATTGGAGAGACTTCCTCTCACTTCCTGTGGTGTAGACAGGACAGGAAGTAAAAGGAATCCCCCCCCAATGTAACAAAGGTGGCAAAATAACCCTTCCGCGCTCCATTCAAAATGTAAAAAATGGCTTTAGATTTACTTCAGTTATCGTTTAACTCTAAAACTGAGGGTCAACATGGTGAAAATCCTACTCACGGACAGAATGCGGTCTCCGCGGCGTAACTCTCCACTTAGGTCTGCAGGTCCTCCAGCCAGAATGAAAGATACAAAGATTCCTTCTCCGTCTTCCCCACCGACAATGTTAAAGCCAAGTCCTGTAGATCCTTTGTGTAAAATGATCTTCCTCGGTTCCCTGGGGACACGACGAAAAGACATGTCTAGCACTCAGAGGCAGGTAGATATAAAAATAAAAAAAAAACCCACACACAATGACAACAGAGGATATAAATGAACAGTGAAAAGAGACCATAAAAAAAAAAAAAAAAGAAGGTGTAAAAGCAAACAGGATCTGCCTGTGTCAGCTGGAGAATAGAATCCTGAAGAAAAAAAATAATGACATCAGCAGAAAGGATGAACTCTGTTCAGCATCAACGGCGGGAATTAGATGGAATATGGTTACAGCGTAGCCGGTCTGACTGGTACTATCCAATGAAATCACCTTCTAATGAAACCCTATGAATAGTTTCAGGGCAGGAACCACTGCTGATTGCGACACAACGTGAACTCATATGGTAAGAATCTGCTCTCCAAAAGATCTGCCTCTCTGACGGTCACAGCACAAGACGTTCAATTCCCTCTTCATTGTTACTCATATGTGGGATCTTCCTTAACCTACCGATCGACCTGCAACTTTCTGACTTTGGCTAGGCTGCCTCTGAGCATGTCCTGTTCTCCAGCACAATTTGCACATTTCTCATTAGCAAGATAAAAATGTAGTCACGATCTTCCATTGCCTAACTGAACACATTTTGGAGGTGTGAACTTTCCTTCTTTGAGGTTTGGTTTCATAATAAGAGCATTCTTGGAGAAGGAAACAAAGGTGTTTCTAAAGCTTGCACCACAAAACATTTTTTAAGTACGCTTTTACGTTTTTAGGATAAACATTTGAAGATCCACACCTCGCTTCCAGGTTCAAGCAGTGGACGTAGAAGAATTTGGTAAGCCCCCGAAGAATCATCCTAAAACATGACCTGTACAGACTCTTGTCATTGATCTTGCCGTGATACACACCCGGCCTTGGGACACGCTACCGGATCTACCGACCCTGGTGGTCCTAAAACTGTACTTCATTGCTGGCACCCCCTAACCGGGCTCTCCCAGAAGTGTTCCTCTGGCGGCTCCCTTGACTGGTCCTCGCCTACTATTAAATAGGTCCCAGGGCAATTAAGGGTTTTGATTTTTATATACAGTCAATACAGATTTCCACCTTGCTGGGGGCAACTCTATCACCATCTATAGCCTACGTGAGACTTTGTCTCTACGTGGGGTTAAGGCTCCTCCAAAGAGTTAATCTATATTCACAGACCCAAAATCTCCTGACGAAGCTACCCCTGTAGTAGCGAAACTAGTTGAGAGCCTGATATATATGACCCCCTCCGCCTGATCGGTGCCCGCAACTTGGGCTCCTTATACCATCTTTATCAGGTGTTGGCTGGTCGTATGATCAATTGTTTTACACCACCATCTCTGTAATTTTAAAATACTGTGTATTTCTCAAGTCATTTATGTTATGTTTATGTTTTAATTAGGGTTGTCCCGATACCACTTTTTTAGGACCGAGTACAAGTACCGATACTTTTTTTCAAGTAGTCGCCGATACCGAATACCGATACTTTTTTAAAATGTGTCCCCAAATGCAGCCATGTCCCCCACATATGCAGCCATGTCCCTCTAGCCATGTCCCTCACATATGCAGCCATGTCCCTCTAGCCATGTCCCTCACATATGCAGCAATGTCCCTCTAGCCATGTCCCTCACATATGCAGCAATGTCCCTCTAGCCATGTCCCTCACATATGCAGCCATGTCCCTCACATATGCAGCCATGTCCCTCTAGCCATGTCCCTCACATATGCAGCCATGTCCCTCTAGCCATGTCCCTCACATATGCAGCAATGTCCCTCTAGCCATGTCCCTCACATATGCAGCAATGTCCCTCTAGCCATGTCCCTCACATATGCAGCCATGTCCCTCTAGCCATGTCCCTCACATATGCAGCCATGTCCCTCACATATGCAGCAATGTCCCTCACATATGCAGCAATGTCCCTCTAGCCATGTCCCTCGATGCGGCGGGGGGGGGAAAGGGGGGGGAAAGTATTCTATTTAGGTATCGGGGGTATTTGCGCGAGTACGAGTACTCCCGCAAATACTCGGTATCGGTCCCGATACCGATACTGATATCGGTATCTGGACAACCCTAGTTTTAATAAATTGAACTTTTCTATTTTTACTACACTTTATTGATAAATTGATTTACTTAAGTACCGATATAGTCCAATAGCCCTTGCCTATTTCCCCTGGTTTCTCTAGGTGACTGGGGTCCTAGATTAACTCTACCTCTATTCAAAATTATGATAGGATGATGGTACTTTCACGTTATGTTTTTCTTTCTTTATTGAGAGGTTTCCTTATAAATCAGACTCTTGTCATTGACTAAACTGAATATATTTTGAGGTGTGAACTTTCCTTCTTGAGGTTTGGATTTATAATAAGAGCATTCTTGAAGAAGGAAACAAAGGTTGCACCACAAAACATTTTTCAAGTAGTCTATTATTTTTTCAGGATGAGCCTTTGAGGACCTATGCCTTGCTTCTACATTTGAGCAGAGGATGTAGAAGAATTTGGTAAGCCCCTGAAGAATCGTCCTAAAACATGACCCGTACGCAGTAGTGTATTTAGGTTATGTGCTGCCATAGGCCTGACTAAACTCATGCACCCTCTAATTTAAATATGACCCACCCCTTACTGTCAAGGCCGTACCCCTTTCTGATTAAGACCCACCCTGAAATTTTCGAGCGGGGACACTAAGGCCTCGTACACACGATCGGTTAACCAGAGGATAACGGTCTGATGGACCGTTTTCATCGGTCCAAACCGATCGTGTGGGGGCCCCATAGGTTATTTAACCATCGGTTAAAAAAAAGCCAACTTGCTTTAAATTTACCCGATGGATTCCTAACCGATGGGAAAAAAAACGATCGTTAGTAGGCACAACCATCGGTTAAAAATCCACACATGCTCAGAATCAAGTCGACGCACGCTTGGAAGCATTGAACTTTTCGTTTTTTTCAGCACGTCGTTGTATTTTACGTCACCGCGTTCTGACACGATCGTTTTTTTAACCGATGGTGTGTAGGCGTGACGGACCATCAGTCAGCTTCATCGGTTAACCGATGACAACGGTCCTTCAGACCTTTCTCATCGGATGGACTGATCGTGTGTACGAGGCTTAATTCTGAGGGCCTGGGGGGGAGGGGTGGATTCCTCTAAATTTGCATAGATTTCCTCTCACTTCCTGTTTGGCTATGGGGCAGGAAGTGTAGGGAGATCTCTGCAATGGGACAGGGATGGTAAAAAAAAAAGACCGACAGGGGCTATAACTCTCCCTTACTCTATCCAGAATGAAAAAAATAAGGGTTGTCTATAGTTCTACTTTAAGCACAAATTTCTGATAAATTTTATGGAGAGGACTAAGAAGATATAACCATGCCAATGGTGCAGCAGAAAACATATAGCACAGTGAGGAAGGTTTGTGGTCCAGGATGATAGGACAGTCAAAATTAGAAGCAGCACCCCCCCCCCCCCCTCTCCCACAGTTGCGGAATGTCGGCCGCCTGCATACCGGAAGCCGTGCGGCCGCTTAATGGGGGCGCTAGACTAATTTGCCTCTAAGCCCAGTCCGCCCCATAAGACTGGTGCTACACTAACAGCGGGGACTCTTTCCGTGCTGCCCCCCTGCAAAGTGCTGCCCTAGGCCTGGGCCAGGATACAGCGTTGCCTGTACGGCAGGGGTGGCAAACACAAGGCCCGCGGGCCGAATCCGGCCCGCCAGACCTTGCCATGTGGCCCGCGCAACAATCGCGCAACAATCGGCAGGTCGCCATCTCTTTTGTCTCCCAGGCAACACGAGTAAACAATCTTTTACGTCAGGCACCCTGTGATTGGGCGTATGAGGGTCATGTGCGGCATGGGGCTGGCCTATCACGGTTGCTCTGGAAGTCCCGCCTCCGCATCCCATCCCATCCATCCCCGTCCCCACCCCAACCCGTCCCCACCCCACCCCATTCGTCCCCATCACATAGTCCTACATAAGGATGAGTTCCGGCGTGTTCGCATAGAACACGTGCGGAGCCCGCCAGGAAGTCGGCACCCGCGCTGCGCTAATCACAGCCAGGCAGACATTTCCCGATGCTCGGCTGCAGAGATCGGGAAATGTCTGCCTGGCTGTGATTAGCGCAGTGCGGGTGCCGACTTCCTGGCGGGCTCCGCACGTGTTCTATGCGAACACGCCGGAGCTCATCCTTAGTCCTACACATACAACCGGCCCTTTGAGGGCAACCATACTGCTAATGCGGCCCCTGATGAATTTGAGTTTGACACCCCTGCTGTACGGACTCTTGTCATTGCCTAACTGGATATACTTTGAGGTGTGAGCTTTCAAAACCAGTATTCATCTTGTGGCATGGTTAGATGATGAGAGCATTTTTGAAGGCAACTAAGGATTCCAAAGCTTGCACCTCAAAAAATGTTTTAAGTACTCCTTTAATTTTTTTAGGATAAGCTTTTGAAGATCTACGGCTTGCTTCCAGGTTCAAGCAGTGGATGTAGAAAAATTTGGTAGACCCAAGAAGGATCGTTCTAAAAACATGACCCTTACAGACTCTTGCCATTGCCTAATCTAATATATTTTGAGGTGTGAGCTTTCAAAAACAGTTTCTTTCTTGAGGCATGATTTCATAAGACACGAGAGCAAGCTTGACGAAGGAAACTAAGGGGTTACCAAAGCTCGCACCTCAAAACATTTTTTAATTATTTAGTTACATTTTCAGAATTTGCCTTCAAAGATCTACCTCTTACTTCGAGGTTTGAGCAGTGGATTTAGAAGAATTTGGTAGACCTCCAGAAAGACTGGCCTAAAACATAAACTGTACACATTTAAAAAAACATGTCATGTGCAGAACACAAATATAAATTGCTAACCAAAAGTATTTCCTACATTTCTGCTTCCCTACGGCTAATATGGCCCAACGCTCCACCACTCTTCTCGTTTTATCCACCCCTTGCTTCCAGGTACAAGCAGTAGATGTAGACAAATTTGGTAGGCCCCTAAAGGATCATCCTAAAACATGTCCTGTACGGACACTTGTCATTGCCCAACTGAATATATTTTGAGGTGTGAGCGTCCAAAAACAGTTTCCATATCAAGACATGGTTTCATAATGAACGCAAGCTTGACGAAGGAAACTATGTGGTTCCCAAAGCTTTCACCTCAAAAAAAGAAATGTAAGTACACCATTGATTTTTCAGGATAAGCCTTTGAAGATCTATACCTAAAACATGGCCTGAAACATGGTCCTGTAAGGACTCTTGTCATTGCCCAACTGAATATATTTTGAGGTGTAAGCGTCCAAAAACAGTTTCCATCTCGAGACATGGTTTCATAATGAATGCAAGCTTGACGAAGGAAACTATGTGGTTCCCGGGGGAGGGCTGGGCTGGGGGGCAGGGGGGAAATTGCCTCCCAGGCCGCCCTAACTTATGTTCAAAATCCCGCTACCATTTTATTTTTTATTCTGGTCTTGGAAGTCGAGCCGACCACTAGCTGTTGCATTGCAGGAGTTGTAGTCCACATTCAAGCTCCCGGTGGGTGGAAAACAGAGCAGCGCAGAGAAAACTACAACTCCCTGGGACTGGATTATTGGAAGCAGGCAGAGGCAGGTCATGCCAGGGAGTCGGGATGCAGGGCTGGGAGCTGGCTGCAACTTGACCCCAGGACCAGGAGCATTACCCCCCCAGGAGGCCGTGGCATGCAAGGACCTGCTGAGCTGAGATCACTGAGGTGAGAGAGCCGGACACCCCTAGCTGACCCCCATACACCCCATGTAACCTGTCCCAGTGATCAGGCTGCATTGATTGGCACTGGAGTTGGCTGCACCGGTGAGGCTGCATTGAAAAACCAGATGGGCCATGGATGGTGAGCTAATTTGGCGGTTCAATGACTGGACTTGCCCCCCAGGCCTAAGGCTGCCAGCCCTCCCCTGGTGGTTCCCAAAGCCTGCCCTTCAAAAAAATGTAAGTACGCCGTTGATTTTTCAGGATCAGCCTTTGAAGATCTATACCTTGCTTCTAGCTTCAAGTGGTGGATGTAGAAGAATTTGGTAGACCTTTGAAGGACTGTCCTAAAACATGAACTGTGCAGATTCAAAGAGGTGTCATGTACAGTGCTCATTAAAAAAAGAAAAAACTACATTTTTGCATTCCTACGGCTAACATGGCTCACCACTCCACAGCTCTTCTCGTTTTATCTACCCCTTACGTCTAGGTTCAAGGAGTGGATGTAGAAGGATTGGGTAGACCCTTTAAAGATTGTCCTAAATCATGAACTGTACAAAAGGGTGTCACGTACAGTGCTCAAAAATAAACTGAGTTTGCGCACCAAAGGCATCACCTACATTTTTGCTTTTCTACGGCTAACATGGCCCAGCACTTCATCACTCTTCTAATTTTATCTACCAGTTACTTCTAGGTTCAAGCAGTGGATCTAGAAGAATTTTGTGGACCCTGGAAAGATGGTCCTAAAACATGAACTGTACAGTGCTCCAAAAAAAGTGTACAGTGCTCAAAATGAAAGTTTGCTAACCAAAGATATCACTTCCATTTTTTATTTTCCTAAGGGTAACATGGTCCAACGCTCCACCATTCTTCTCGTTTTAATTATCCTTTTTTTTATAGGAACTTAATTAGCAGCATCTATTTACGCAGCTCTTTACAAATATATTGTACATTCACATCTGCCCCGAAGAGCTTACAATCCAAGGCACAGGTGTCAAACACAAGGCCCGCGGGCCAAATCCGGCCCTCCATGCCATTTCATGTGGCCCTCGAACCTCTCCTGCAGCAGCAGGAGAGCTTCAGCCCTCCTCTGGCCCTACTCCAGACCCTGTACTTTCTGCTTTCAAGCAATGCATCCAGCTTCTTCCCAGCAGCAGCATAAGGAAAGGGGGGTGCACTGTGATGTAAGGGAGAGTGGGGGACACAACTTCTGATGGTGGGGGGGTTCTTGACATCTAATGTAAAGGGGAAGGGATGCGCTGGACATCTAATCTTACAGATGCAACTGGCCCTTTTGAGGGCAATCATAATGCTGATGCAGCCCACAATGAAATGGAGTTTGATACCCCTGCTCTGAGGCCAATACTAGGGGCCAATTTGGACAGGAGCAAATTTAACCTCCCAGCATGTCTTTGGCATGTCGGAAAAAAACGGAGTACCAGGAGGAATTCCACACAGGCACAGGGAGAACATGCAACCTCCAGGCAGGTAGTGTTGTGTTTGAGATTGGAACCGACGAGGCGACGACCCTAGTGCTGCTAGGCGGAAACGCTGCCCCTACTGCCCTTACTTCAGGGTTGCCCTTGCTGCCCTTACTTCTAGGTTCAAGCAGTGAATGTAGAAGAATTGGGTAGACCCCTGAAAGATTGTCCTAAAATATGACCTGTCATGTACAGTGCTTAAAAATAGAGTTTGCTAATTAAAGGTATCGCCTAAATTTTTGCTTTTCCTACGACTAACACGGTCCAACGCTCCACCGCACTTCTCGTTTTCCTCCTACCTCTCTCGTTTTGTCCTCAGTGCCAGTTGCCACTTTGGATGCCCAATCTTTGGTGCCCTCCGATATGACATAGACGAAGAGACGTTCACCGTGAACATGAAGGCGGCTCCCAGGATTTACGACCTTTTCCTATCAATGTTCCTCTGCTCTTTGCTCCCACAAGCCTTTCTCTCGGGACTTTTCGCACCTTGCTGGTCCCTCACGGTTCTCCTTTTGTTTTGTCCTGCTGTCACGGCTTCGGCTGGCCCCTTTCTTACCTACCTTCAGACCCTCGTTCTATATAGCTGTTCTTCTTATCTGCCTTTGTTGGCTGTCTGAACACTTCTTTGCTTTCCCTTTCTCACTAACACATTCTTTCGCACCAAAACACGCAAGGGTGTTGCCGGCACCTTTTTTTTTTTGTGTCTCACTGGTTTTAACCTTTTCTTAGAAGCTTTTGTGTTTTAATAATGAGCAAAATCAGCTTATGGCCTTGCGTAATCCTCGCCGCCTTATAAAAATGACAGTATTGACTTGGACGGGCCCATTAAATTTAAGGTGCCTTGTCAAGGGCCAAGTGACATCTCAAGAGCCGCACACTTATTATACCTGAGTTACAAGCTTCTGCTGAATAGTTGGCATTCCGGTCATTCCAAGGGAGTTGATTGTCATCTAGTTAGAGGCTGGGATTGATCATGACACCAACTCACACGAGGGAACCTGGGCTCTTCCAAACAAGCTGCTGTTTTATGAAGGGTTGGAATGACAGCTGACTAATTTGTCACTTGCAGCTCCCACAGCACCTCCCTAGGTAATTAAACTCCATGTCATGCGTCCTCCAAGCAGCTTTTGTTTCTTTACTTTAGAGTTCAACTTCATCCAGCAAACCCAACATATTTACTCTGGTCTTGGCTCCATACCCTTCCCATTGTACGCTTGCTCTCCATGTTGCTCACACTCTCTTGCTTCCCCTCCCGCCCTTACCACGATGAGTCAGACTGCGGATATTTCCCTTTATCTGTGCCCAGGAATCTGAACGATTTTGCCCATGCTATTTTAATTACAGGTTATGCAGCTGCTGATTGCATCTTCTATATCTGCTGGACTTCATTTTTATTTAGATATTATGGTAAGTGTAAACCCTAACTGGATGACATTGGCCCGGATTCACAAAGCACTTACGCCGACGTATCTCGAGATACGCCGCGTAAGTGTAACTATGCGCCGTCGTATCTGTGCGCCGTGCCCACAATCTGAGATACGCCTAAAAATAGGCTTCCTACGACTGACGTAACTTGCCTACGCCGTCGTATCTGTGCGCCGTGCCCACAATCTGAGATACGCCTAAAAATAGGCTTCCTACGCCGTCGTATCGTGGGCGCATATTTACGCCGGGCGCATTTGCCGCTCCCATAGATTTTCTATGCACATATGCCAATGAGGGAGATACGCCGATTCACAAACGTAGTTGCGCCCGGCGCATCATATACGCGGTTTGCGTAAGTCGTACGTCCGGCTTAAAGTTATTCTCCATATAGGAGGCGCAACTCATGCAAAGGTATGGACCAGGGAATACAAGCCGTCGTATCTTTTGTCGTTTACGTTGTACGTGAATATGACTAGGCGTAGGTTACGTTCACGTCAGAGGCAGTGATTCAACGTATCTTAGGCAGTTGTCTCGACGTGATTCTGAGCATGCGCACTGGGATGTGGCCACGGGACGGCGCATGCGCCGTTCATTTTTAGTACTTCTATGACGCTTGGCCCATCATTTGCATCGGGTCACGCCCACTTCCACCTACACTGGCTTACGCAGAGGAAATCCAGCGTATCTTTAACAGCGAGAGGGAGCGAGTGCTTTGTGAATCCAGTGCTTGCCTATGTGCGCTGCGCCGGCATAGCGTAAAAGAGATACGCTACGGCGGCATAAATATGCGCCGATGTATGTGAATCCGGGCCATAGAGTTCTGTGCATTGTAGATAATTGCACATCTTTAAATAAAATCCCGTTGCAGATCTTCCTGGCAATACAGTGAGGGGGAGAAAAATATTTGACCCCCTGGTGATTTTGTACTTTGGCCACTGACAAAGAAACGATCAGTCTATAATTTTAATGGTCGGTTTTATTATAACAGTGAGAGACGGAACAACAACAAAAATATCAAAAAAGTTATAAATCGATTTGTATTTTAATGAGTGAAATAAGTATGTGAACCCCTCACAGAACATGACTTGGTAGTTGGTGGAGAAACCCTTGTTGGCGATCACAGAGGTCAGATGTTTCTTGTAGTTGGCCTCCAGGTTCTCACACATCTCAGGAGGGATTTTGTCCTCTCCAAGTCATTAAGGTTTCCAGGCTGACGTTTAGTAACTCGAACCTTCAGCTCCCTCCACATATTTCCTATAGGATTAAGGTCTGGAGACTGGCTAGGCCACTCCAGGACCTTAATGTGCTTCTTCTTGTTGCCTTGGCCGTGTGTTTTGGGTCACTGTCATACTGGAAGACCCATCCATGACCCATCTTCAGTGTTCTGGCTGAGAGAAGGAGGTTCTCATCCAAGATTTGATGGTCCATGGCTCCGTCCATCGTCCCTTTGATGCAGTGAAGTTGTCCTGTCCACTTTGCAGAAAAACACCCCCAAAGCATATTGTTTCCACCTCCATGTATGACGGTGGGGGATGGTGTTCTCGGGGTCATAGGTGGCATTCCTCCTCCTCTAAACACGGCAAGTTAAGTTTATGCCAATGAGCTTGATTTTGGTCTCATCTGACCCCAACAATTTCCCCCAGTTCTCCTCTGAATCATTCAGATGTTTATTATCAGACTTCAGACGGGCTGTACATGTGATTTCCTGATCAGGGGGATCTTGTGGGGGGAGTGAAATAAGTATTTGATCCCCGATCAATCAACAAAATTTCTGGCTTTCAGGTGTCTTCTATACAGGTAACAAGCTGAGATTTGGAGTAGACTTCTAAAGGGAGTACTCCTAATCTCAGCTTGTTACCTGTATAAAAGACACCTGTCCACAGAAGCAATCAATCAGATTCCAATCTCTCCACCATGGCCAAGACCAAAGATCTGTCGGAGGATGTCGGGGGGGAAGATTGGAGATCTACACAAGGCTGGAATGGGCTACAAGACCCTCACCAAGCAGCTTTGTGAGAAGAGACAACAGTTGGTGGGATTATTCACAAATAGAAGAAACACAAAATAACGGTCAGTCTCCTCAGTCTGGGGCTCCATACAAGATCTCACCTCGTGGAGGTTCAATGATCACGAGAACGGTGAGGAATCGCCCAGAACTACACGGGAGAATCTTGTCACTGATCTAAGCTGGGACCATCGTCACCAAGAAAACAATCGGTAACACACTACACCGGGAAGGACTGAAATCCTGCAGCCCCCGCAAGGTCCCCCTGATCAGGAAATCACATGTACAGCCCGTCTGATGTCTGATAATGAACATCTGAATGATTCAGAGGAGAACTGGGGGAGAGTGTTGTGGTCAGAGGAGACCAAAATCGAGATCTTTGGCATCAACTCAACTGGCAGTGTTTTGAGGAGGAGGAGGAGGAATGCTGCCTATGACCCCAAGAACACCATCCCCCACCGTCATACATGGAGAACACCATCCCCCACCGTCATACATGGAGAACACCATACCCCACCGTCATACATGGAGGTGGAAACATTATGCTTTGGGGGTGTTTTTCTGCTAAGAAGACCGAACAACTTCACCACATCAAAGGGACGATGGACGGGGCCATGTACCATCAAATCTTGGGTGAGAACCTCCTTCCCTCAGACAGAACACTAAAGATGGGTCGTGGATGGGTCTTCCAGCATGACAATGACCCAAAACACACGGCCAAGGCAACAAATTAGTCGCTCAAGAAGAAGCACATTAAGGTCCTGGAGTGGCCTAGCCAGTCTCCAGACCTTAATCCTATAGGAAATAAGTGGAGGGAGCTGAAGGTTTGAGTTACCAAACATCAGCCTAGAAACCTTAATGACTTGGAGAGGACAAAATCCCTCCTGAGATGTGCGCGAACCTGGAGGCCAACTCCAAGAAACGTCTGACCTCTGTGATCTCCACCAACTACTAAGTCATGTTTTGTGAAAGGGTTCAAATACTTATTTCACTTATTAAAATACAAATCGATTTATAACTTTTTTGAAATGCGTTTTTCTGGATATTTTTGTTGTTATTCCGTCTCTCACTGATATAATAAACCGACCAATAATATTATAGACTGATTGTTTCTTTGTCAGTGGGGCAAACGTACAAAAACAGCAGGGGGATCAAATACTTTTTCCCCCTCACTTTCCCCCCTCTTGCCTGGACGGGTTCCTCCTGTCATGGCCAATGACGTCATAGGCGCCTGTGTCTGAAAGATTCTGGATGAACCCTCTGCACACTGCTATATATCCCTTTCTAACTAACTTTGCAGAAAAATAAAAAACAGGGATTTTTAGTTCACATATATTGCAATACATGTTTAAGCCGGCCAACTGCGTCAAAGTAATCCCTCAATGGCCAGTCCCTACTCTGCTCTGCAAAATGCAAATGCTGTAGGAGAGCTACAAGGTTTAGGTCTGGCCACTGACCTGCAATGCAATAGAAGTAAGATGTACCTGTGCTCCTCAAATCCCAAAAGATTTTAAACATACTGTATATTATCCATCGGGTGCTAAAGGGGTGTGGCCATTTAAAGGACCAATGAGTAATGCTTCTGCCTGCTTCTTCCTTCCCTTTTTTTTTTTTTTAAGTGTATTTTGTGCGTGTACTCGAGAGAGGAGCCGGACTGCAGGAGTTGGGAGTAGGCAGGCCTCCCCCAGAGGCAATCTGCCACCTTTCTCCATGCCCGGGTGGCAATGGCGGGTGTGTGAGGGGGTCCTCCCACACAACTCGCCCTACCTGCTCCGCTTTGAAGCCCAACGGGGCAGAGGGACTCCCTATAAGGGAGTGAGAGGATTTGCCAGCTCAACCAGACCCGTTATTCCTTCGCCTCTCTTTTTTAGAGACCGCGTGGTCAAAGTGCGTGCATGTTAACCCAATTTCGGGTGTTTATGGGGTGTGGGGTGTTTATCTTACTTCTAGTGGAACTTCCTGTCCCACTTCCTGCTTCCTATTTTGGGCCACCTAGATGACTCCTCCTCTTGCCCGCCATCAGGGGGGTACAGGCATTACACCTGTAAGGGGCCTTTAGAAACTCGTGCCAGGGGCCCACCCCCGTTTTTTTTTAATTATTTATTTATTTATTTATTTATTTTCGTCTGACCCCCCCACCTTTACCAACTTGCGGCAGGTGTAAAGTCTTCCCAGAAGAGTGGAGGGTGTTATAGGCACAAAGAAGGCAACTCCATTATAATGGCCAAGGTGGGGTGAGGGAGAAAATTCCATATCAATGGCTCTGATGTTGAAATAGGATAACCAAGCTCATATAGGCTTGATGATCAGGTGTCTACAGACGTTTGGCCATTTATTGTATATAATAGCTCCGGTATATATTGCATGACTACCACTAACGCAATAATTAGCAGTGGGATGTGAGCTAGAAGATGGTAATTATTGTGTTTTTCCTCAGTAAGTCGGATATTACATTCCCAGCAATAACCTTACTCTGTATCTCAGAGTTTGTAAAACAGGTTTGACCAGAACTGTTCATATTATCTGTATAGCTTATTAAACCTCCTAACAAAGCCATCCTTCATGTTCACTGAGCCATTCTAATTGTACCAACAGCTACGGCCATACACTATAGTTTTCTCTTTACATTTTAAAATGAACAAAAATCTGTACCAGGAAAACAAAGATCCCATGAATGCCATCATGTAACCAGGTTACTTTGGATACGTACGCCGTGTCCCTGTGTACAAATCCAGCTCCATAGAGACATGGTGTGACCAGTTTGGTGTGGCGGAACACCAGGGTCCTGCACAGAGCCCTGACCTCAACCCTTGGGATGAATTGGAACATCAATTGTGAGCCAGGTCTTTTGGTGCCCAACGTGAGGCTCAACATTCAAGCCAAGTCTTCTTATCCAACATGAGTACCTGACTTTACAAATGGGCACATTCCCACAGACACCCTCCAAAATCTTGTGGAAAGTGTTCCCAAAAGAATGGAGCCAGCTCCATAAATGATGTGACCAGTTTGGTGTGGAGGAACTCAAGTGTCCTGCACAGAGCCCTGACCCCAACCCTACTGATCACCTTTGAGATGAATTGGAGCGTCAACGGTGAGTCAGGTCTTCTCATCTAACATCACTACCTGTTCCCAGAAGAGTGAAGAATGGTATGGACACAAGGAAGGTCAACTCCATATTAATGGCCATATGGGGGATGGAAGGCAACTCTATAAAGACATGGTTTGAACAGTTTGATGTGGAGGATCTCAAGTGTCCTGCACAGAGCCCTGACCTCTGAATCATGGGAATCAATCTCACCTTCGTTGAGATCCCTTCATTGGTTTCCCGTAAAAGACAGAATCACTTTCAAAGCACTCTGTCTAACGCATAAGTGCATTCAAGGAAATGCCCCCCAATATCTATGCGAAAAACGAAAAGCTCACAACACCAATCGCTTTCTGCGATCCACCAACCAAAATGTACTCCAGATACCCAAAGCCAAATACAAGTCCAAAGGAGAACGAAGATTTGCGGTCCAAGGACCCAGACTATGGAACGCTCTACCAACCACCATCCGACTGGAGTAAAACCACCTGGCCTTCAGGAGAAAGATCAAGACCCATCTCTTCTGAGGGCCCAGGGAATGGATACCAAGCGCCCAGAGGCGATTCAGTTCGCATGTGTTGCGCTATATAAGTTCTCACTCACTCACTCACTCACCTCAACCCTACTGATCATCTTTGGGATGAATTGGAACATCAATTCGTCAAACAGGTCTTTTGGTGCCCAATGTGAGGCTCAACATTCAAGCCAGGTTTTTTTTATCCAATATCAGTACCTGACTTTACAAATGGGCACATATTCCCACAGACACCCTCCAAAATCTTGTGGAGAGTCTTCCCAGAAGAGTAAAGAATGTCATGAACACAAAGAAGGTCAACTCCATATTAATGGCCATGGGGGGATGGAAGGCAACTCTATAAAGACGTGGTTTGAACAGTTTGATGTGGAGGATCTCAAGTGTCCTGCACAGAGCCCTGACCTCAACCCTACTGATCACCTTTAAGATGAATTGGAGCGTCAACGGTGAGTCAGGTCTTCTCATCTAACATCACTACCTGTTCCCAGAAGAGTGAAGAATGTTATGGACACAAAGCCTAGTGTAATTTTGTGACACTTTCCTGCACTCAAGAAGCCACATGTTCGGCACAAGTGAATGGCTGCACATGGTCATACTCTTGTAAACACCATACACATCTGACGTATTTTCCAGATGTTTCACATTAAAGAAGTATCTGCATGAGGATGGCCACATAAAGCTATCCACTTGGATGGTAGTTTGTACGCGGTATGTGTTGCTTCCTGGGCACAGAACAAAAGAAGAAATTACAAGAGATATATTAAATGCCTGCAAAATCTCCATGTGCATGAACCATAGTAAAAGGTCAAGTTAGGCCTTCAGTGCGGGTTTCCCCTCTGTAAGCCCATTGATATGAGGAAGTATGTGAACCCCTCTGTAAGCCCATTGATATGAGGAAGTATGTGAACCCCTCTGTAAGCCCATTGAGGAAGTATGTGAACCCCTCTGTAAGCCCATTGAGGAAATATGTGAACCCCTCTGTAATCCATTGATATGAGAACGTATGTGAACCCCCCTGTAAGCCCATTGAGGAAGTATGTGAACCCCTCAGTAAGTCTATTGATACGAGGAAGTATGTGAACCCCCCTGTAAGCCCATTGATATGAGGAAGTATGTGAACCCCTCAGTAAGCCCATTGATATGAGGAAGTATGCGAACCCCCCTGTAAGCCCATTGATATGAGGAAGTATGTGAACCCCTCTGAAAGGCCATTGAGGAAATATGTGAACCCCTCTGTAATCCATTGATATGAGGAAGTATGTGAACCCCTCAGTAAGCCCATTGATATGAGGAAGTAGGTGAACCCATCTATAAGCCCATTGAGGAAGTATGTAAACCATTGATCCTCCTCTGCGGAGGAGACTTGCTGCTCGGTTCCTACACCTGGAAGGATAGCAGATTGAAGTATTTGGGTATATCTCTAACGGCGACAAATGGTGAATTGTTTGCAGCTAATTATGCCCCGCTTCTCTACTCTATGAACAAAACTTTACAGGACATATCTAAAATTTAACTGCTTTGGTCTGGCCGCCTAGCGGCATTTAAAATGATAGTCTTACCGCAATTATTATATCTCTTCAGGACATTGCCGATCCCTGTCCCCGCCTCCTTCTTTTCCAAACTCCAATCCCAACTGAATAAATTCTTGTGGCAGGGTAAGAAAGCGAGATGTTCCTTTAAAAAGCTAGTAGCGGGCAGGAGAGTTGGAGGTATTGGCCATGTGCTTCTGAAGGACTACCACTCAGGCTAGGCTGTGGTTCGTGCAGACCCACACCCCTAGATGGTTAGAGCTAGAATTAGCACAGTCCCCGGGTCATTGTTTATCCGACATCTTACTATCCAGTCGTATTCACACGCCGGCCCTTACTCAAGTATCTCCCACAATGGTAGCTACTATACGCACATGGGAGAAGTTTGCCTCTCATACCTTCATAGACCAAGACGTAAAATTTATACCCCTTCCCGTCTCCAGTCTACCCCTAATCATCCCAGGCATATCTGTTGCGCACTGGTTAATTAAAGGCATCAGAGTGGTAGGAGACTTGTAGTCAGGCCCCACACTTAAGACATTTCAGGACCTGCAGGTTGAGTTTGGTTTAGCGGACACTGATCTATATAGGTATCTCCAAATAGCTAATTTCCTCAAGAAGTCACCTCAAACGTCAACCGCACTACCTTGGCGAGCTATGCTCTATTTTACCAATCCCACAACCAACATTAAGGGGATTTCATTATTTTATAATCTCTTAAACAATAAAAACGTCTTTATCAAAACCTTGAATATGGAGGCGTGGGAGCGAGATGTGGGCGCAACGTTCTCTGATGATCAATGGCAAACGGCTCTGCGTAGCACATTCTCTGCGTCTAAAAGCGTCAATTTATGGGAACTATCCCACAAAATTTTGGTGCAGAGGAAGTATGTGAACCCCTCTGAAATCCATTGATATGAGGAAGTATGTGAACCCCTCTGTAAGCCCATTGATATGAGGAAGTATGTGAACCTACAGGAAGTAAAGTAATCAAGGTGGACATCCCCAGTGTGGTGTCCTCCAATCTGCAAGCTATAAGGGGGCCATTATACAGATTTTGCAGACTTGTAGGCTTTAAAAGGTGTTCTACCAAGGGTGAGGATTGCTGTACAAGACTATTGGTAGATAAAATGTTTCCAATATAAATTTTTGCTGTTTAGCTGGAATTACTCTTTAAAGAAAAACATGCTCAAGGGAAAATAACTTTCTGTATTCCAACAATAGCAGAAGAAATATAATACTGGTTTTTTTTTTGGACATCCTGCATATCCTCGAAGTGGGCTGGCCATGTCTTTGCAATACTATAACATCAGAACAGAAGATTTTCCTGCTTCTCTAAGAAGAGTTAGCGACTACTTCCTCCTGCTGGTGACCCCTCTAGTGATATAAAGATCTATATAGAGGAATCAGGACCTCCTTCCCCCTGATGAAGACCCCTCTAGTGATATAAAGATTTATATAGAGGAATCGGGACCTCCTTCCCCCTGATGAAGACCCCTCTAGTGTTATAAAGATCTATATAGAGGAATCAGGACCTCCTTCTTCCTGCTGGTGACCCCTCTAGTGATATAAAGATCTATATAGAGGAATCAGGACCTCCTTCCTCCTGATGAAGACCCCTCTAGTGATATAAAGATCTATATAGAGGAATCGGGACCTCCTTCCCCCTGATGAAGACCCCTCTAGTGTTATAAAGATCTATATAGAGGAATCAGGACCTCCTTCTTCCTGCTGGTGACCCCTCTAGTGATATAAAGATCTATATAGAGGAATCAGGACCTCCTTCCTCCTGATGAAGACCCCTCTAGTGATATAAAGATCTATATAGAGGAATCAGGACCTCCTTCCTCCTGATGAAGACCCCTCTAGTGTTATAAAGATCTATATAGAGGAATCAGGACCTCCTTCCTCCTGCTGGTGACCCCTCTAGTGTTAAAAAGATCTATATAGAGGAATCAGGACCTCCTTCCTCCTGATGAAGACCCCTCTAGTGTTATAAAGATCTATATAGAGGAATCAGGACCTCCTTCTTCCTGCTGGTGACCCCTCTAGTGATATAAAGATCTATATAGAGGAATCAGGACCTCCTTCCTCCTGATGAAGACCCCTCTAGTGATATAAAGATCTATATAGAGGAATCGGGACCTCCTTCCCCCTGATGAAGACCCCTCTAGTGTTATAAAGATCTATATAGAGGAATCAGGACCTCCTTCTTCCTGCTGGTGACCCCTCTAGTGATATAAAGATCTATATAGAGGAATCAGGACCTCCTTTCTCCTGATGAAGACCCCTCTAGTGATATAAAGATCTATATAGAGGAATCAGGACCTCCTTTCTCCTGATGAAGACCCCTCTAGTGTTATAAAGATCTATATAGAGGAATCAGGACCTCCTTCCTCCTGCTGGTGACCCCTCTAGTGTTAAAAAGATCTATATAGAGGAATCAGGACCTCCTTCCTCCTGATGAAGACCCCTCTAGTGTTATAAAGATCTATATAGAGGAATCAGGACCTCCTTCTTCCTGCTGGTGACCCCTCTAGTAATATAAAGATCTATATAGAGGAATCAGGACCTCCTTCCTCCTGCTGGTGACCCCTCTAGTGATATAAAAATCTATATAGAGGAATCAGGATCTCCTTCCTCCTGATGAAGACCCCTCTAGTGATATAAAGATCTATATAGAGGAATCAGGACCTCCTTCCTCCTGCTGGTGACCCCTCTAGTGATATAAAAATCTATATAGAGGAATCAGGACCTCCTTCCTCCTGATGAAGACCCCTCTAGTGATATAAAGATCTATATAGAGGAATCAGGACCTCCTTCCTCCTGCTGGTGACCCCTCTAGTGATATAAAAATCTATATAGAGGAATCAGGACCTCCTTCCTCCTGATGAAGACCCCTCTAGTGATATAAGATCTATATAGAGGAATCAGGACCTCCTTCTTCCTGATGAAGACCTCTCTAGTGATATAAAGATCTATATAGAAGAATCAGGACCTCCTTCCTCCTGCTGGTGACCCCTCTAGTGTTATAAAGATCTATATAGAGGAATCAGGACCTCCTTCCTCCTGATGAAGACCCCTCTAGTGTTATAAAGATCTATATAGAGGAATCAGGACCTCCTTCTTCCTGCTGGTGACCCCTCTAGTGATATAAAGATCTATATAGAGGAATCAGGACCTCCTTCCTCCTGATGAAGACCCCTCTAGTGATATAAAGATCTATATAGAGGAATCGGGACCTCCTTCCCCCTGATGAAGACCCCTCTAGTGTTATAAAGATCTATATAGAGGAATCAGGACCTCCTTCTTCCTGCTGGTGACCCCTCTAGTGATATAAAGATCTATATAGAGGAATCGGGACCTCCTTTCTCCTGATGAAGACCCCTCTAGTGATATAAAGATCTATATAGAGGAATCAGGACCTCCTTTCTCCTGATGAAGACCCCTCTAGTGTTATAAAGATCTATATAGAGGAATCAGGACCTCCTTCCTCCTGCTGGTGACCCCTCTAGTGTTATAAAGATCTATATAGAGGAATCAGGACCTCCTTCCTCCTGATGAAGACCCCTCTAGTGTTATAAAGATCTATATAGAGGAATCAGGACCTCCTTCTTCCTGCTGGTGACCCCTCTAGTGATATAAAGATCTATATAGAGGAATCAGGACCTCCTTCCTCCTGATGAAGACCCCTCTAGTGATATAAAGATCTATATAGAGGAATCGGGACCTCCTTCCCCCTGATGAAGACCCCTCTAGTGTTATAAAGATCTATATAGAGGAATCAGGACCTCCTTCTTCCTGCTGGTGACCCCTCTAGTGATATAAAGATCTATATAGAGGAATCGGGACCTCCTTTCTCCTGATGAAGACCCCTCTAGTGATATAAAGATCTATATAGAGGAATCAGGACCTCCTTTCTCCTGATGAAGACCCCTCTAGTGTTATAAAGATCTATATAGAGGAATCAGGACCTCCTTCCTCCTGCTGGTGACCCCTCTAGTGTTAAAAAGATCTATATAGAGGAATCAGGACCTCCTTCCTCCTGATGAAGACCCCTCTAGTGTTATAAAGATCTATATAGAGGAATCAGGACCTCCTTCTTCCTGCTGGTGACCCCTCTAGTAATATAAAGATCTATATAGAGGAATCAGGACCTCCTTCCTCCTGCTGGTGACCCCTCTAGTGATATAAAAATCTATATAGAGGAATCAGGATCTCCTTCCTCCTGATGAAGACCCCTCTAGTGATATAAAGATCTATATAGAGGAATCAGGACCTCCTTCCTCCTGCTGGTGACCCCTCTAGTGATATAAAAATCTATATAGAGGAATCAGGACCTCCTTCCTCCTGATGAAGACCCCTCTAGTGATATAAAGATCTATATAGAGGAATCAGGACCTCCTTCCTCCTGCTGGTGACCCCTCTAGTGATATAAAAATCTATATAGAGGAATCAGGACCTCCTTCCTCCTGATGAAGACCCCTCTAGTGATATAAGATCTATATAGAGGAATCAGGACCTCCTTCTTCCTGATGAAGACCTCTCTAGTGATATAAAGATCTATATAGAAGAATCAGGACCTCCTTCCTCCTGCTGGTGACCCCTCTAGTGTTATAAAGATCTATATAGAGGAATCAGGACCTCCTTCCTCCTGATGAAGACCCCTCTAGTGATATAAGATCTATATAGAGGAATCAGGACCTCCTTCTTCCTGATGAAGACCTCTCTAGTGATATAAAGATCTATATAGAAGAATCAGGACCTCCTTCCTCCTGCTGGTGACCCCTCTAGTGTTATAAAGATCTATATAGAGGAATCAGGACCTCCTTCCTCCTGCTGGTGATCCCTCTAGTGATATAAAGATCTATATAGAGGAATCAGGACCTCCTTCCTCCTGCTGGTGACCCCTCTAGTGATATAAAGATCTATATAGAGGAATCGGGACCTCCTTCCTCCTGATGAAGACCCCTCTAGTGATATAAAGATCTATATAGAGGGATCCGGACCTCCTTCCTCTTGCTGGTGACCACTGCCCTGACCTCAACCCTACTGAACACCTTTGGAATGAGCCAGGTCTTCTCAAAAACATCTCTATAAAGACATGGTTTGACCCGTTTAGTGTCCTGTAAAGAGCCCTGACCTCATCCCCATTGAAAACTTGTGAGATGAACTGGAATGCCAACTGTGAGCCAGGTCTTTTCATCCAACATCAGTACGTCATGACCTCACAAATGGGCACAAAGCCCATCAGACACCCTAAAAATCTTGTGGAAAGCCTTCCCAGAAGAATGGAAGATGTTGACCAACTCCATATAAATGGCCATAGGTTTGCAATGAAGTGTCACACGCACTATATAGGTGCAAGGGTCAGGTTTCCATGGATTTTGGCCGTATAGTGTATCACTTCTGTCATTTACTTCCCATAATTACTGTTTTCCAAGGTTACACTACATCCCCAATCTGCCCAGACTACACTTTCAACGTAAACCGCCACACCCAGGTAAGGCTCGGTCAGAAGCTTCAAGTCAGCAGAAAATATCGAAGGTATTTGTGTGCGGTTTGTCTGTGTTTATGTGGGGGGGGGAGGGGGGATAAATTAAAAGGCAATGTTCTTCTCTTACACATCTACACGCAGATATGGTCATCCCATACACATACTTCTCATCCAATCATTTTCCTTGTTTCATTGTCACTTGAAGCTTCACACTTTATTAGCTCAAAGTCCGCAGCCTGCTCACCAGTTACAGACATATTTATGATTCCAGGACTTGCGCAGAGCTCCTCCTGCACGGAACTCTGCTGCCTCCATGTGTCTAACATCACAATAGCATCTCCGATTCGAATGCCCCGTACACACCATCACTTTATGTGATGAAAAAAAAGACATTTTCTGTGAAGTAAAAAACGACGTTTTTGAAACTTCAATTTTCAAAGACGAAGTTGCCTACACACCATCGTTTTTCTCACAATGTTCTAGCAAAGCGAGGTTACGTTCCACCACTTTTTCCATTGAAGCTCGCTTCATAAGTAGCTTCTGGGCATGCGCGGGTGAAAAAACGTCGTTTTAAACAACGTTTTTTGCTACACACGGTCAAGCACACTGACTAACCCCTAGCCAGGACGACTCTTCACAGCGTCTCCCCGCAGGGATATAGTCCCAAGGGAGGGGGCAAACACACTGACTAACCCCCAGCCAGGACGGCTCTTCACAGCGTCTCCCCGCAGGGATGTAGTCCCAAGAGAGTCCCAAGAGTGTAAACACAGAAGTCCGGTTTCTGTGTTTACAAGTGACAGCTCTGCACTCTGTGTGCAACCCTTCTGAACTCTGCACTCTGTATGTAATGAAATCCTGGTATATAACCACTTGCCGACCGCCGCATGCACTTTTACGTCGACAGAATGGCACGGTTGGACAAATGGACGTATATATACGTCTCCTTTAATTTGCCTGCAGCGCGGCACGCGCGTGACCGTGTAGCGAGCTCTGTGCCCGTGGGACCCGTGGACTTGATGTCCGCCGGTGTCCCGCGATCGGGTCACGGAGCTGAAGAAAGGGGAGTTGTCAGTGTAAACACAACATCTCCCCGTTCTTCCTAGTGACATGTCACTGATCGTCTGTTCCCTGTCATCGGGAGCAGCGATCAGTGACGTGTCGCTGCAAGCCACGCCCCCCTAAGGGGAATCACTCCCTAGGACACACTTAACCCCTTCAGCGCCCCCTTCAGGTTAACCCTTTCACTGCCAGTGTCATTTTTCACTGCCAGTGTCATTTTCACAGTGATCATTGAATTTTATAGCTGTTAAAATTACAATGGTCCCAAAATGGTGTCAAAAGTGTCCGATGTGTCCGCCATAATGTCGCAGTCACCATAAAAATCGCTGATCGCCGCCATTACTATTAAAAAATATATATATATATATATAATAAAAATGCCATTAAACTATCCCCTATTTTGTAGACGCAATAACTTTTGCGCAAACCAATCAATAAACGCTTATTGCGATTTTTTTTTTCACCAAAAATATGTAGAAGAATACGTATCGGCCTAAACTGAGGAAAGAAAATATTTTTTTTTTATATATTTTTTGGGGTATATTTATTATAGCAAAAAAGTTAAAAAAAAATATTATTTTTTCAAAATTGTCGCCCTATTTTTGTTTATAGCGCAAAAAATAAAAACCGCAGAGGTGATCAAATACCACCAAAAGAAAGCTCTATTTGTGGGGAAAAAAGGACGCCAATTTTGTTTTGGAGCCACGTCGCACGACCGCGCAATTGTCAGTTAAAACGAAGGCAGAGCCGAATCGCAAAGAAGTGGCTTCGGCCTTTGGCCAGCCAAATGGTCCGGGGGGCTGAAGTGGTTAATAAAATGTGTCCCTTTAAAGTATTGTGGGTCCAAGTTTGTAAAAGTTTGCGCACTCAGGGCTAGATTCACATAGAATGGTCTATCTATGTGCCGGCGTAACGTATCTCAGATACGTTACGCCGCCATAAATTTGGGCGCAAGTTCCGTATTCAGAAAGAACTTGCGCCCTTAGTTACGGCCGCGTAACGTATTTGGTCCAGCATAAGCCCACCTAATTCAAATGGGGATGATGTGGGCGTGTTTTATGTAAATTTCATGTGACCCCGCGTATTTGACGTATTTTACGAACGGCGCATGCACCGTTCGTGAAAAATCCCAGTGCGCATTGCTCGAAATTACGCCGCAAGTCGTCATTGCTTTAGACGTGAACGTAACTTACGTACAGCCCTATTCGCGAACGACTTACGCAAACGACGTAAAATTTTCAAAACTCGGCACGGGAACGACGTCCATACTTAACATTAGCTACGCCTCATATAGCAGCGGTAACTTTACGACCCAAAAAAAAGCCTAACGTAAACGACGTAAAAAAATGCGCCGGCCGGATGCACGTTTCTGAATCGGCGTATCTACCTAATTAGCATATTCATCGCGTAACTATACGGAAGCGCCACCTAGCGGCCAGCGTAAATATGCAGCCTAAGATACGACGGTGTAAGACACTTACGCCGGTCGGATCTTAGGGAAATCTATGCGTAACTGATTCTAAGAATCAGGCGCATAGATACGACCGAGCGCACTCAGAGATACGGCGTCGTATCTCCGTTCTGAATCTAGCCCTCAGTGTACAGAGTATATATAGAAGACCTTCCTAGAATATTGATGTTTGCCTTCACCGAGTAGCTGTGTACAGGGGAGGGCCCCAGGCGTAGAAGGATTCAGCTGTCGTCTGTAGAAGCCCCCCCCCCCCCTATCTATAGGTGTTACATCTACAGGAACTTATAATTTAATGCCCCCGTTACAAGAATTCAGCCACAACGCGGGGAAAATTACAGAGGAATTTCCATTAAGGAGCAACCAGAGGAAACCCACGCAAACCCCCAGCAGATCCTACAAACTCCATGTAGATGTCGTCCCTGGTGAGGACCTTAGTACTGCCAGGCAATCCTTCTTCCTGGGTTCTGCTCTGAGTCAATAGATAGATATAAAAAAACAAAAAACGTGGAGAGTAAACACTTTCACTCACCGCCCAGTGAAACGCACAGACTCCATTCTCTTCGGATCTCTTCGGATATCTCGGGGGTTTGTGCGGTGGGAGGTGAAGCCTGCAATTCTTTCCCTTTCTCTCAGAACGTTCCTGTTCAGACTTGCTGGCCAGGTAACCAGAGTCTCAGCACAAAGTTGAAGGGGATTATTCTGCTTTGGAGCAGACACCGGCGGCTAGAGGCGGCGATACCGGCGGCTAGAGGTGGGCGATTCCGGCGGCTAGAGGTGGCGACACCGGCGGCTAGAGGCGGCTATACCGGCGGCTAGAGGTGGCGATACCGGCAGCTAGAGGTGGTGATACCGGTGGCTAAAGGTGGCCATACCGGCGGCTAGAGGCGGCGATACCGGCGGCTAGAGGTGGGCGATTCCGGCGGCTAGAGGTGGCGATACCGGCGGCTAGAGGTGGGCGATTCCGGCGGCTAGAGGTGGCGACACCGGCGGCGATACCGGCGGCTAGAGGTGGCGATACCGGCGGCTAGAGGTGGTGATACCGGCGGCTAGAGGTGGGCGATATCGGTGGCCAGGGCCGGGACAAGGGGTGGGCAGGAGGGAAGGCCCTGGGCACTGTGGCATCATTTGAAATAAAAACCGCAGAGGCGATCAAATACCACCAAAAGAAAGCTCTGTTTGTGGGGAAAAAAGGACGCCAATTTTGTTTGGGAGCCACGTCGCAGGACCGCGCAATTGACGGTTAAAATGACGCAGTGCCGAATCGCAAATAGTGGCCCGGTCATTGGCCAGCCAAATGGTCCGGGGGCTGAAGCGTTGTTTCGGGGGAATCATACGCTTGAAAGGAAATCTCTCGTTTGCTGAAACTTTCCTCTAACTCCGGACTCCACCGCGGTCAATAGTTTTACGCCGTTACAATATAGGCGCAGCCAAAACTAGTGACGGGTAAAGTGGAGAAAGGTGAGCGCCCCCTGTTGGGTTTTTACTTCTTCTTGATGCTTTGTTGGAGAGATTGGCCTCACTTGAGGTCCATTCAGATTACGCAGTGCCCATTTTCCGGCAGTATTTTGCATGTTTGTTAAGGCAGCCCATTCATTTTATATTGGATGCCGATGCACCGTGACGTGTATTCTAATGGACAGCCACAGATATTTCACCGCTGGAAGTTATGGGGCGTCAAAGTGCATTGTGAGGTGGCGGGAATGTGCCCTGGAGAGCCAATCCCAATGAGAGACGTTGCATCACACTGCCCATGGTTCCATGCAGGCCTGCGGCGGCGGTTCATGATGGGATGTGGGGTTCCAGCACCTTGTACCTATGGACCCCTTTACATTACACAGCACCCTGCACCTTTGGACCCCTTTACATTACACAGCACCCTGCACCTCTGGGCCCCTTTACATTACACAGCACCCTGCACCTCTGGGCCCCTTTACATTACACAGCACCCTGCACCTCCGGGCCCCTTTACATTACACAGCACCCTGCACCTCCGGGCCCCTTTACATTACACAGCACCCTGCACCTCTGGGCCCCTTTACATTACACAGCACCCTGCACCCCTGGACCCCTTTACATTACACAGCACCCTGCACCTCTGGACCCCTTTACATTACACAGCACCCTGTACCTCTGGATCCCTTTACATTACACAGCACCCTGCACCTCTGGACCCCTTTACATTACACAGCACCCTGCACCTCTGGACCTCTTTACATTACACAGCACCCTGCACCTCTGGACCCCTTTACATTATACAGCATCTTGCACCTCTGGACCCCTTTACATTACACAGCACCCTCCACCTCTGGACCCCTTTACATTACACAGCACCCTGCACCTCTGGACCCCTTTACATTATACAGCATCTTGCACCTCTGGACCCCTTTACATTACACAGCACCCTCCACCTCTGGACCCCTTTACATTACACAGTACCCTGCACCTCTGGACCCCTTTACATTACACAGCACCCTGCACCACTGGGCCCCTTTACATTACACAGTACCCTGCACCTCTGGACCCCTTTACATTACACAGCACCCTGCACCACTGGGCCCCTTTACATTACACAGCACCGCACCTCTGGATCCCTTTACATTACACAGCACCCCACAGTTTGTTACACAGACACCCCCCTAACAGTTCTGGACCCCCTGCATGTTACACAGACCTCCCTGCAGTACAGACCCCCTCCCTACAGTGCAGACCCCCCTCCCTACAGTACAGACTCCCTCACTACAGTACAAACCCCTCTACAGTATAGACCCCCCTACATTACAGACCTCCTCTACAATACAGACCCCCCCTACATTACAGCCCCCCTCTACAATACAGACCTCCCCTACATTACAGCCCCCCTCTACAATACAGACCCCCCTACATTACAGCCCCCCTCTACAATACAGACCCCCCCTACATTACAGCCCCCTCTACAATACAGACCTCCCCTACATTACAGCCCCCCTCTACAATACAGACCTCCCCTACATTACAGTCCCCCTCTACAATACAGACCTCCCCTACATTACAGCCCCCCTCTACAATACAGACCCCCCCTACATTACAGCCCCCCTCTACAATACAGACCCGCCCCCTACATTACAGCCCCCCTCTACAATACAGACCTCCCCTACATTACAGCCCCCCTCTACAATACAGACCTCCCCTACATTACAGTCCCCCTCTACAATACAGACCTCCCCTACATTACAGCCCCCCTCTACAATACAGACCCCCCCTACATTACAGCCCCCCTCTACAATACAGACCCGCCCCCTACATTACAGCCCCCCTCTACAATACAGACCCCCCCTACATTACAGCTCCCCTCTACAATACAGACCCCCCCCTACATTACAGCCCCCCTCTACAATACAGACCTCCCCTACATTACAGCCCCCCTCTACAATACAGACCTCCCCTACATTACAGCCCCCCTCTATAATACAGACCTCCCCTACATTACAGCCCCCCTCTACAATACAGACCTCCCCTACATTACAGCTCCCCTCTACAATACAGACCTCCCCTACATTACAGCCCCCCTCTACAATACAGCCCATACAGACCCCATTACATTACAGAGACGTGACCTGCGGCCCGCGGGCCGTCACGGGCCACTGGCAGCCCGGGGGCAGCCACGGCCCACCAGGCATATGCTCGGTATGCCTATGGCCACTCCAGGCCTTGTTCCATGCGTTTAACAGATGTTGTAGTAAGAAGAAGAAGGGGTAAATTGTGTGTTTTACTGCCATGCACACATTACTAATTGACTCTAACAAGGGCTTCACCACACAGGATCTGAACACACATCAATACAAACACGAACATTAGTCTATATATATATATATTAAGTTTGGAGGAACACCTTTGGGATGATTTGAAACTGTAATTGTAAACCAGATCTTCTCATCCAACATCAGTACCTGTAGGGTTCTGGTAATCCTCCATCATACAAAGACATTGGAGACAATTGTGCTCTTCCAACCTTGTGGTAACATTTTGGTGAAGACCCTTTTCTGTTCCACCATGACTGTGCCCCCCCCCCCCCCCGTGTACAAAACCAGCTCCATACAGACATGGTGTGACCAGTTTGGTGTGAAGGAACTCGAGTGTCCTGCACAGAGCCCTGACCTCATCCCTACTTTTGGAAGACCTTTGGTATAAGGTCTTCTCACCCAACATCAGTACCTGCCCTTAACCCTACAGAACACCTTTGGTATGAGGTCTGCTCATCCCAAAAGTGTTCAGTAGGTTTGAGATTGTGGGGAAAACCGAGTGTCCTGCACAGAGCCCTGACCCTAAAGTGACACTAGAGGTTAGTTTTTTGTGGCCCCGAACGCCGTTTACTAGGCTCTCTCGGCTCCTCCCTGCATCAGATAACCCCCTCTGGGAAGCGCTCTCCCAAGGGGGTTACCTTGTGGGCACGCTCCCGAGTCCTGCATTCGGCGTCAAAAGCTGCTGGACGCAGGACTCGGCCCTGCCCCCCCTAGCGTCCGCCTCATTTGGATTTGATTGACAGCAGCTGGAGCCAATGGCTGTGCTGCTATCAATCTATCCAATGAAGAGCTGGGAACCCCCGGGCAAAGATCCAGCGCTTTCTCGACGCAGGACTTTCCAGGGCTCAGGTAAGTAAAACAGGGGGGTTTGGGGGCCGGTAATAGTCAGGAGGGTTTATAACCCCTTTAACTTTACAGAACACCTTTTGGATGAATTGGAATAAGTCAGGTCTTCTCAACCAACATCTCCATAAAGACCTGGTGTGACCAGTTGGTGTGGAGGAACTCGAGTGTCCTGCACAGAGCCCTGACCTCAACCCTACTGAACACCTCTGGGATGAATTGGAATGCCGATGGCGAGCCAGGTCTTTTTTTTCTTTTTTGGTACCCAACACAAGGCTCAACATGTAAGCCAAGTCTTCTCATCCAACATCAGTACCTGACCTCACAAATGGGGACAGATCCCCACAGACACCCTCCAAAACCTTGTGGGAAACCTTCTTGGAAGGGTGGAGGATGTTATAGACACAAAGAGGGTCAACTCCATATTAACGGAATGTCCAACAAACTTGGAACCCTGACCTCAACCCTACTAAACACCTTTGGGGTGAATTGGAATGCCGGTGGTGAGAAAGACCGTCTCATCCAACATCAGTATCTGAAGTGTTCAGTTAATACTCCATCATACAAAGACATTTGTGCTCTTCCAACCCCCCCACCCCCCTTCCCCCTCACAGTGTACAAAGCCAGCTTCATAAAGACATGTCATGACCAGTTTGGTGTGGAGGAACTTGAGTGTCCTGCACAGAGCCCTGACCTCATCCCTACTGAACACCTTTGGGATGAATTGGAATGCCGATGGTGAGCCAGGTCTTCTCATCCAACATCAGTACCTGACCTCACATAGGGGCACAAATTCCAACCAAAATCGTGTGCAAATTCTTCCCAGAAGAACAATGGAGGGTGTTTAAGTCACAAAAAGGGGCAATTCTATCATAAAGGTCATGGGGGGAGGGGGCGTAACTCCATTATGATGCCCATTGGGAGGAAACTCAGTATTAATGGCTGTGGGGGTGGGGGGCACCTCCATATTAATGGTCATGGTAGTGGTGGTGGAGGGGCACCTTCATATTAATGGCCATGGTAGTAGTGGTGGAGGGGCACCTTCATATTAATGGCCATGGTAGTGGTGGTAGATGGCACCTCTATATTAATGGTCATGGTAGTGGTGATGGAGGGGCATCTCCATATTAATGGCCGTGTTGGAAGGGCACCTCCATATTAATGGCCATGGTAGTGGTGTTGGAAGGGCACCTCCATATTAATGGTCATGGTAATGGTGATGGAGGGGCACTTCTATATTAATGGCCGTGGTGGAGGGGCACTTCTATATTAATGGCTATTGTAGTAGTGGTGGAGGGGCACCTCCATATTAATGGCCGTGGTGGAAGGGCACCTCCATATTAATGGCTATTGTAGTAGTGGTGGAGGGGCACCTCCATATTAATGGTCATGGTAGTGGTTATGGAGGGGCACTTCTATATTAATGGCCGTGGTGGAGGGGCACTTCTATATTAATGCTCACGGTAGTAGTGGTGGAAGGGCACCTTCATATTAATGGTAGTGGTGGTGGGGGGCACCTCCATATTAATGGTCATAGCAGTGGTGGTGGAAGGGCACCTCCATATTAATGGTCATGGTAGTGGTGATGGAGGGGCACTTCTATATTAATGGCCGTGGTGGAGGGGCACTTCTATATTAATGCTCACGGTAGTAGTGGTGGAGGGGCACCTTCATATTAATGGTAGTGGTGGTGGAAGGGCACCTCTATATTAATGGCCATGGTAGTGGCGGTGGAGGGGCACCTCAATGTTAATGGCCATGGTAATTGGTGAAGGAGTACTTCTATATTAATGGCCGTGGTGGTGGAAGGGCACCTCCATATTAATGGCCATGGTAGTGGTGGTGAAAGGGCTACTCCATATTAATGGGCATGGTAATTGTGGTGGAAGGGCACCTCCATATTAATGCCCACGGTAGTAGTGGTGGAAGGGCACCTCCATATTAATAGCTGTAGATCTCGAACAGGATGTCCAACAAGCTCATGCCAGTGTTCACAGACTTTGATAACATAGTACATTATGGAATTAATGTGGGACGTCGGATATCACATGACCCAATGTTGGCGGCACAGCGGGATGACACGGTTCTCACCGTCTTCCGTGACACACGGTTCTCACCGTCTTCCGTGACACACGGTTCTCACTGTCTTACGTCACACACGGTTCTCACCGTCTTACGTCACACACGGTCCTCACCGTCTTCCGTCACACATGGTTCTCACCATCTTACGTCACACACGGTTCTCACCATCTTACGTCACACACGGTTCTCACCGTCTTACGTCACACACGGTTCTCACCGTCTTCCGTGACACACGGTTCTCACTGTCTTACGTCACACACGGTTCTCACCATCTTACGTCACACACGGTTCTCACCGTCTTCCGTCACACACGGTTCTCACCGTCTTCCGTGACACACGGTTCTCACTGTCTTACGTCACACACGGTTCTCACCGTCTTACGTCACACACGGTCCTCACCGTCTTCAGTCACACATGGTTCTCACCATCTTACGTCACACACGGTCCTCACCGTCTTACGTCACACACGGTTCTCACCATCTTACGTCACACACGGTTCTCACCGTCTTCCGTGACACGCGGTTCTCACCGTCTTACGTCACACGCGGTTCTCACCGTCTTACGTCACACGCGGTTCTCACCGTCTTACGTCACACGCGGTTCTCACCGTCTTACGTCACACGCGGTTCTCACCGTCTTACGTCACACACGGTTCTCACCGTCTTACGTCGCACGCGGTTCTCACCGTCTTACGTCACATACAGTTTTCACCGTCTTACAGTGCGTCACACACGGTTCTCACCTGGTGAAGTCCTCTTCTCCCAGCATGTGTCGAGGAACAGGAGAAAATCTCGATGGCGTGACTTGAGGGGGCTGGTATGGGGATTTGCTCTCCACACTGCTCAGGTACCCGCCCAGAGTGGAGTTATGGCTTATATGGTTATCAACAGTGAAAGCTGCAAAGTCAAGAAGAGACAGAAGAAAGGTGAGAAGACAGGCGATCGAATTTCACAGTCTAGATACCCGAACCTTACATCAGATATGCATGGGGGTAGATGGCGCCCCCTCTAGGATCAGACAAGACAAGGGCATCTTCTAACATGAGATGGGCCCTGTGTAGGTGGCTCCCCCTCTAGGATTAGACAAGACAAGGGCAGCTTCTAACATGAGATGGGCCCTGTGTAGGTGGCGCCCCCTCTAGGATTAGATGAGACAAGGGCATCTTCTAACATGAGATGGGCCCTGTGTAAGTGGCGCCCCCTCTAGGATCAGACAAGACAACGGGCATCTTCTAACATGAGATGGGCCCTGTGTAGGTGGCGCCCCCTCTAGGATTAGACAAGACAAGGGCATCTTCTAACATGAGATGGGCTCTGTGTAGATGGCGCCCCCTCTAGGATTAGACCAGACAAGGGCATCTTCTAACATGAGATGGGCCCTGTGTAGGTGGCTCCCCCTCTAGGATTAGACAAGACAAGGGCATCTTCTAACATGAAATGGGCTCTGTGTAGGTGGCTCCCCCTATACGATTAGACGAGACAAGACAAGGGCATCTTCTAACATGAGATGGGCCCTGTGTAGGTGGCTCCCCCTATACGATTAGACGAGACAAGACAAGGGCATCTTCTAACATGAGATGGGCCCTGTGTAGGTGGCTCCCCCTCTAGGATTAGACGAGACAAGGGCATCTTCTAACATGAGATGGGCCCTGTGTAGGTGGCGCCCCCTCTAGGATTAGACGAGACAAGGGCATCTTCTAACATGAGATGGGTTCTGTGTAGGTGGCTCCCCCTCTAGGATTAGACAAGACAACGGCATCTTCTAACATTAGATGGGCCCTGTGTAGATGGCTCCCCCTCTAGGATAAGACGAGACAAGGGCATCTTCTAACATGAGATGGGCCCTGTGTAGGTGGCGCTCCCTCTAGGATTAGACAAGGGCATCTTCTAACATGAGATGGGCCCTGTGTAGGTGGCGCTCCCTCTAGGATTAGACGAGACAAGGGCATCTTCTAACATGAGATGGGCTCTGTGTAGGTGGCACCCCCTCTAGGATTAGACAAGACAAGGGCATCTTCTAACATGAGATGGACCCTGTGTAGGTGGTGCTCCCTCTAGGATTAGACAAGGGCATCTTCTAACATGAGATGGGCCCTGTGTAGGTGGCGCTCCCTCTAGGATTAGACGAGACAAGGGCATCTTCTAACATGAGATGGGCCCTGTGTAGGTGGCTCCCCCTCTAGGATTAGACGAGACAAGGGCATCTTCTAACATGAGATGGGCCCTGTGTAGATGGTGCCCCCTCTAGGATTAGACAAGACAAGGGCATCTTCTAACATGAGATGGGCCCTGTGTAGGTGGCTCTCCCTCTAGGATCAGACAAGACAAGGGCATCTTCTAACATGAGATGGGCCCTGTGTAGGTGGCTCTCCCTCTAGGATTAGACAAGGGCATCTTCTAACATGAGATGGGCCCTGTGTAGGTGGCGCCCCCTCTAGGATTAGACAAAACAAGGGCATCTTCTAACATGAGATGGGCCCTGTGTAGGTGGCGCTCCCTCTAGGATTAGACAAGGGCATCTTCTAACATGAGATGGGCCCTGTGTAGGTGGTGCCCCCTCTAGGATTAGACGAGACAAGGGCTTCTTCTAACATGAGATGGGCCCTGTGTAGATGGCGCCCCCTCTAGGATTAGACGAGACAAGACAAGGACATCTTCTAACATGAGATGGGCCCTGTGTAGGTGGCGCCCCCTCTAGGATTAGACAAGACAAGGGCATCTTCTAACATGAGATGGGTCCTGTGTAGGTGGCGCCCCCTCTAGGATTAGACAAAGACAAGGGCATCTTCTAACATGAGATGGGCCCTGTGTAGATGGCGCCCCCTCTAGGATTAGACGAGACAAGGGCATCTTCTAACATGAGATGGGCCCTGTGTAGATGGCGCCCCCTCTAGGATTAGACAAGACAAGGGCATCTTCTAACATGAGATGGGCCCTGTGTAGATGGCGCCCCCTCTAGGACTAGACAAGACAAGGGCATCTTCTAACATGAGATGGGCTCTGTGTAGATGGCGCCCCCTCTAGGATTAGACAAGACAAGGGCATCTTCTGACATGAGATGGGCCCTGTGTAGGTGGCTCCCCCTCTAGGATCAGACAAGACAAGGGCATCTTCTAACATGAGATGGGCCCTGTGTAGGTGGCGCCCCCTCTAGGATTAGACGAGACAAGGGCATCTTCTAACATGAGATGGGCCCTGTGTAGATGGCGCCCCCTCTAGGATTAGACAAGACAAGGGCATCTTCTAACATGAGATGGGCCCTGTGTAGATGGCGCCCCCTCTAGGACTAGACAAGACAAGGGCATCTTCTAACATGAGATGGGCTCTGTGTAGATGGCGCCCCCTCTAGGATTAGACAAGACAAGGGCATCTTCTAACATGAGATGGGCCCTGTGTAGGTGGCGCCCCCTCTAGGATCAGACGAGACAAGGGCATCTTCTAACATGGGATGGGCCCTGTGTAGATGGCACCCCCTCTAGGATTAGACGAGACAAGACAAGGGCATCTTCTAACACGGGATGGGCCCTGTGTGAATGGGGCCCCCTCTAGGATTAGACAAGACAAGGGCATCTTCTAACATGAGATGGGCCCTGTGTAGGTGGCGCCCCCTCTAGGATTAGACAAGACAAGGGCATCTTCTAACATTAGATGGGCCCTGTGTAGGTGGTGCCCCCTCTAGGATTAGACAAGACAAGACAAGGGCATCTTCTAACATGAGATGGGCCCTGTGTAGATGGCGCCCCCTCTAGGATTAGACAATAGAAGGGCATCTTCTAACATGAGATGGGCCCTGTGTAGATGGCGCCCCCTCTAGGATTAGACGAGACAAGGGCATCTTCTAACATGAGAAGGGCCCTGTGTAGGTGGTGCCCCCTCTAGGATTAGACAAGACAAGGGCAGCTTCTAACATGAGATGGGCCCTGTGTAGGTGGCGCTTCCTCTAGGAATAGACGAGACAAGGGCATCTTCTAACATGAGATGGGCCCTGTGTAGGTGGCACCCCCTCTAGGATTAGACAAGACAAGGGCATCTTCTAACATGAGATGGGTCCTGTGTAGGTGGCGCCCCCTCTAGGATTAGACAAGACAAGGGCATCTTCTAACATGAGATGGGTCCTGTGTAGATGGCTCCCCCTCTAGGATTAGACGAGACAAGGGCATCTTCTAACATGAGATGGGCCCTGTGTAGATGGCGCCCCCTCTAGGATTAGACAAGACAAGGGCATCTTCTAACATGAGATGGGTCCTGTGTTGGTGGCGCCCCCTCTAGGATTAGACAAGACAAGAGCATCTTCTAACATGAGATGGGTCCTGTGTAGATGGCTCCCCCTCTAGGATTAGACAAGACAAGGGCATCTTCTAACATGAGATGGGTCCTGTGTTGGTGGCGCCCCCTCTAGGATTAGACGAGACAAGGGCATCTTCTAACATGAGATGGGCCCTGTGTAGATGGCGCCCCCTCTAGGATTAGACGAGACAAGGGCATCTTCTAACACGGGATGGGCCCTGTGTAGATGGCGCCCCCTCTAGGATTAGACCAGACAAGGGCATTTTCTAACATGAGATGGGCCCTGTGTAGATGGCGCCCCCTCTAGGATTAGACGAGACAAGGGCATCTTCTAACACGGGATGGGCCCTGTGTAGATGGCGCCCCCTCTAGGATTAGACAAGACAAGGGCATCTTCTAACATGAGATGGGCCCTGTGTAGGTGGCGCCCCCTCTAGGAATAGACGAGACAAGGGCATCTTCTAACATGAGATGGGCTCTGTGTAGGTGGCGCTTCCTCTAGGATTAGACAAAACAAGGGCATCTTCTAACATGAGATGGGCCCTGTGTAGATGGCACCCCCTCTAGGACTAGACAAGACAAGGGCATCTTCTAACATGAGATGGGCTCTGTGTAGGTGGCGCTTCCTCTAGGATTAGACAAAACAAGGGCATCTTCTAACATGAGATGGGCCCTGTGTAGATGGCGCCCCCTCTAGGATCAGACAAGACAAGGGCATCTTCTAACATGAGATGGGCTCTGTGTAGGTGGCGCTTCCTCTAGGATTAGACGAGACAAGGGCATCTTCTAACACGGGATGGGCTCTGTGTAGGTGGCTCCCCCTCTAGGATTAGACGAGATAAGGGCATCTTCTAACATGAGATGGGCCCTGTGTAGGTGGCGCCCCCTCTAGGATTAGACAAGACAAGGGCATCTTCTAACATGAGATGGGCCCTGTGTAGATGGCGCCCCCTCTAGGATTAGACAAGACAAGGGCATCTTCTAACACGGGATGGGCCCTGTGTAGGTGGCTCCCCCTCTAGGATTAGACAAGACAAGGGCATCTTCTAACACGGGATGGGCCCTGTGTAGATGGCGCCTCCTCTAGGATTAGACAAGACAAGGGCATATTCTAACACGGGATGGGCCCTGTGTAGATGGCGCCTCCTCTAGGATTAGACAAGACAAGGGCATATTCTAACACGGGATGGGCCCTGTGTAGGTGGCGCCCCCTCTAGGATTAGACGAGACAAGGGCATCTTCTAACATTAGATGGGTCCTGTGTAGATGGCGCCCCCTCTAGGATTAGACGAGACAAGGGCATCTTCTAACATGGGATGGGCCCTGTGTAGGTGGCGCCCCCTCTAGGATTAGACAAGACAAGGGCATCTTCTAACATTAGATGGGCCCTGTGTAGGTGGCGCCCCCTCTAGGATTAGACAAGACAAGGGCATCTTCTAACACGGGATGGGCCCTGTGTAGATGGCGCCCCCTCTAGGATTGGACAAGACAAGGGCATCTTCTAACATGAGATGGGCCCTGTGTAGGTCATACTCACTGCTGGCATAGTCAGGGGGAGCGTAAATCTCATTGAGGTGAACTGGACCCGGCTTGGCCACTTTGAGATAAACCATATCGGACGTGTTCTTCAGAGCGGCCACGGCTTCCTCGTGCCGGACGTCCTGTAGGTTGCTGTTATTTACCTGCGGGAGAGGTGAGTAAGAAATGGTTAGGTGGTGGGAAGGAAATCCGCTCTCAGCTCTCCAACACGAGGCCCGGCACTCACCGCCAGGAGCCGGTCACCGATCTGCAGTCTTCCGTCCTTCTGTGCTGCTCCCCCCTCAATGATCTTGGTGATGTAGATGCTGTTGTCTCCTGGAATGTGTTGGTTCCCGATTCCTCCGGCAATACTGAACCCCAACCCTGGAGAGGAATAGAAGAAGACTCCATCTATAAGGTACGAGCCAAATCCGTGTCTTCCGTGACCCCCAACCAGGGACAACCAGGGATTCCATCACTTTGGAGGGACCTTCTCTCACTTCCTGTTGTGACTATGGGACAGGAAGTGAAAGAAAATTCCACATTTTTGTTGTCCACAGAACAGGAATAGAGGTCCGGTTCTATAAAAGGGTCCTGTGCGGTGTTGGGTCCGGTTTGGGTGAGAATTCAGATAAGAATTCGGATCTGAATCGCACCTGAACCGGTGAAAAAAACGCACCGGACTACAAACAGCAACCGGACCTGTGTGACCCGATAACCAATACAACTCGGTGGTGGGAAGTTCCCCTCCGCAAAACTTCTTCCAGATTTTGGGAATATTTGGGTGATTATTTTCTGTGTTGTTGCCGCCACCTAGTGGCTACATGAAGTAATTCTGCAGAAAAGTGCAGTGAGAACAAAGCGCTCCTCACACCCAGGGATGATCCCCCCCCCCCCCCCCATCCATCTCCCACACTGACCCCAATAGATGAACCTAACTAACGCCAACTCCTACTTCTCAGCCCATTCCACACAGCCCACTCCACACCACACAGCCCACTCCACACACCACACAACCCACTCCACACACCACACCACACAGCCCACACCACACAGCCCACTTCACACCACACAGCCCACTCCACACCAAACCACACAGCCCACTCCACACACCACACAGCCCACTCAACACACCACACAGCCCACTCAACACACAGCCCACTCCACACAACACACAGCCCACTCCACATCACACAGCCCACTTCACACACCCCACTATACACAGCCCACTCCACACACCACACAGCCCAATCCACAGAGTTTCACTCCGCACAGCCCACTCCACTAGGCACAGCCCACTCCACACACTACACAGCCCAATCCACACAGTTTCACTCCGCACAGCCCACTCCGCACAGCCCACTCCACTACGCACAGCCCACTCCACATCACACAGCCCACTTCACACACCCCACTATACACAGCCCACTCCATACACCACACAGCCCACTATACACAGCCCACTCCACACACCACACAGCCCAATCCACACAGTTTCCCTCCACACAGCCCACTCCACACACCACAGAGCCCACTTCACACACCACACAGTTCACACACCGCACAGCCCACACCACACAGTCCACTCCACACAGCCCACTCCACACAGCCCACACCACACAGCCCACACCACACTCTACGCAGCCCACTCCACACACCACACAGCCCACTCTACAGACCACAGAGCCCACTCCACAGACCACACAGCCCACTCCACACACCACACAGCCCACTCCACACACCACACAGCCCAATCCACACAGTTTCCCTCCACACAGCCCACTCCACACACCGCACAGCCCACACCACACGACTCACACCACACAGCCCACTCCACACACCACACAGCCCACTCTACACACCACACAGCCCACTCTACACACCACACAGCCCACTCTACACACCACACAACTCACTCCACACAGCCCACTCCACACACCACACAGCCCACACCACACAACTCACTTTACACAGCCCACTCCACACAGCCCACTCCACACACCGCACAGCCCACACCACACGACTCACACCACACAGCCCACTCCACACACCACACAGCCCACTCCACACACCACACAGCCCACTCTACACACCACACAGCCCACTCTACACACCACACAACTCACTTTACACAGCCCATACCACACAGCCCACTCCACACACCACACAGCCCACTTCACACAGCCCACTCCACACACCACACAGCCCACTCCACACACCACACAGCCCACTCTACACACCACACAACTCACTCCACACAGCCCATACCACACAGCCCACTCCAGAGTCCACACACCACACAACTCACTTTACACAGCCCATACCACACAGCCCAATCCACACACCACACAGCCCATACCACACAGCCCACTCCACACACCACATAGCCCAGTCCCCACAGCCCACTCCACACACCACACAAACCACAACCAGGGACAACCAGGGATTCCATCACTTTGGAGGGACCTTCTCTCACTTCCTGTTGTGACTATGGGACAGGAAGTGAAAGAAAATTCCACATTTTGTTGTCCACAGAACAGGAATAGAGGTCCGTTTCTATAAAAGGGTCCTGTCCTGTGCGATGTTGGGTCCGGTTTGGGTGAGAATTCAGATAAGAATTCGGACCTGAATCTCACCTGAACCGGTGGACAAAACCGCACCGGACTCCTGACTACAAACTGCAACCCGGACCTGTGTGACCCGATAACCCAGGGATCTTTAAACTACGGCCCTCCAGCTGTTGTAGAACTACACATAGTTTGAAGACCCTGCAATAACCAATACTGCTCGGTGGTGGGAAATTCTCCTCCACAAAAAACTTCCAGATTTTGGGAATATTTGGGTGATTATTCTTTGTGTTGTTGCCGCCACCTAGTGGCTACATGAAGTAATTTTGCAGGAAAGTGCAGTGAGGACAAATCACTCCTTACACCCAGGGATGATCCCCCCCCATCCATCTCCCACACTGACTTCAATAGATTAAAACCTAACGCCAACTCCTCCTTCTCAGCCCATTCCACACAGCCCACTCCACACACCACACAGCCCACTCCACACACCACACAGCCCACTCCACATTCCACACAGCCCACTCCACACACCACACAGCCCACTCCACATTCCACACAGCCCACTCCACACCACACAGCCCACTCCACACACCACACAGCCCACTCCACACCACACAGCCCACTCCACACACCACACAGCCCACTCCACACACCACACAGCCCACTCCACACACCACACAGCCCACTCCACACCACACAGCAAACACCACACAGCCCATTCCACACAGCCCACTCCACGCCACACAGCACACACCACACAGCCCGCTCCACAGCACACTCCACACTCCACTCCTACACACCACTTAGCCCACTCCACATACCACTCACCACACCACACAGCACACTCCACACACCACACAGCCCACGCCACACACCACACAGCCCACACCACACAATACAGCCCATACCATACACCACACAGCCCACTCCACACATCCCACTTGACACACCACTCACCACACAACACAACCTATACCACACAACCCACACCACTCAGCCCACTCCACATACCATTTACCACACCACACAGCACATTCCACACAGCCCAAACCACATACCACTCACCACACAGCACACTACACGTGGGACACCACACACCCCTTACCACACCAAACAACAAAGCCCATCCTACTCAGCTAGCAGCCTCAGATACACTGGAGGCCATAAATGCAGCTCTGCTACAGTCAGCCGACTTAGCAGCACCAAAGCGCAAAGTCCGCAGCCGGGAAAAAAAGTCCAGCTGGTTCAATAACCAGCTGTCACTACTGAAGCAAGAGCGCAGAAGGGCGGAAGCCGCCTGGAAAAGAAGTCCTTCAGAAGACCGCCTCAACTTCTACAAAGCAATAACAACGCGATATCACAAAGAAATTTTCAAAGCCAAAAAACATCACTTTTCCATGGTGATTAACAGCGCAGTGAATCGCCCACGAGAACTCTTCAGGATGGTCACCCAGACCATGAATCCGGGATGTCTTGAAGTCCCCACTTCAGACACCCAAGAGTTCTGTAATGAACTATCGGATTTCTTCATCAACAAAATTGAAAAAATTCGGGTAAGTATTCTGCAAAACAATACTCCACTCAGTCCCCTCTTCAATCAACTACAAAACACCAACAGAAACCTTCTACAATCAACTAAGTTCACTCTGGAACCCATCTCCGTCAATACCACCAAAAATATCATTGGTGCATTGCGGAACAGCACAGCACCCAATGACATCATTCCCACCAAGCTACTGAAGGAATGTGCCGACATCCTGGCGCCTCCAATCACACAGCTTATAAATCAGTCATTTAAAGAAGGCATAGTGCCTTCCCTGCTGAAAGAGGGCACAATCCTGCCGATCTTGAAAAAACCTAATTTGGATCCTATGGACCCAACTCACCGCCGTCCCATAACAGCTCTAAATGCTCTGTCCAAGATAATGGAGAAAGTGGTGGTAAAACAGCTGCAACAGCATCTGGATACCCACAACCTACTTGATCCATTTCAATCCGGTTTCCGCCCCGGACACGGGACAGAAACGGCCTTACTGAAAATATGGGACGATGCGCTCGAGGCCGCAGACGAAGGAGAATCGTGTCTCCTGGTTCTGCTGGACCTAAGCGCAGCCTTTGACACAGTAGACCATAAATTGCTACTGAGACGACTAACAGAAGTCGCCGGAGTCACAGAAGATGCTTTACCATGGTTCTCCTCTTTTCTCGGAAACCGATCACAAACAGTGAAACTGGGATCTTTCACGTCAGAAAAACGCACGGTGTCATGTGGAGTCCCCCAAGGATCCCCCCTGTCACCGGTGCTGTTTAATATCTATCTTCGTCCTCTCTTTGATATTATCAGTAGCCAAGAACTACTCTATCACTCTTATGCAGACGACACGCAACTGTATTTTCGCATCTGCCAAAAAAAGGATCATCATCTCAGATTAGAGAAATGTCTCTCTTCAATAGAAAACTGGATGACTAAGAGTTATCTTAAACTCAATAGCGCTAAAACAGAACTCTTTATGTTCGATGCCAGTCGGAAGAGTCAACTGGCAACAACCTGGACACCATCTCCCATTCTGGGCCAAATCATCTCCCCTAGCTCCAAAGTCAAAAGTCTGGGAGTCACGTTTGACACCTTCATGACAATGGACGCACAAATAGGGTCAGTAGTCAGCGGAGCGCACCATTTGTTGCGCCTACTACGCAGACTTATTCCATTTATCCCCAAAGAAGACGTAGCAGTCGTGGTGGGAACTATCGTGAATTCCAGACTGGACTATGCAAATGCCCTTTACCTCGGGCTCCCAAAGTACCAAATCGCTCGTCTACAAGTCGTTCAGAATACGGCCGCCAGACTGGTGACTGGGAAAAAATCTTGGGAATCAATCTCACCTTCGCTGAGGACCCTTCACTGGCTGCCAGTGAAAGACAGAATTGCATTCAAAGCACTCTGCCTGACACATAAGTGCATCCATGGGAAGGCTCCGCAATATCTATGCGACAAGATCAAACCGCACAATTGCAACCGCATTCTGCGATCCACCGACCAAAATCTGGTCAAGGTTCCAAAAACCAATTACAAGTCCAAAGGAGAAAGAAGGTTTGCTTTTCAGGGCCCCAGGCTTTGGAATGCTTTACCAACCAGCATTCGGTTGGAGCAAAACCACCTGTCCTTCAGAAAGCAGATCAAAACCCTGCTTTTCTGATGGCATGAGACACAAACAACCAGCGCCCAGAGGCGATTCAGTTCGCATGTGCCGCGCTATATAAGTTTTTCATTCATTCATTCATTCATACACCACACAGCCCACGCCACACAGCACACTCCACACACCACTCAGTCCACTCCACACACAACACAGCTCACACCACTTACCACACCACACGGCGCACTTAACACACCACAGCACACACCACACAGCCCACGCCACACACCACTCAACACACCACACAGCTCACTCCACACAGCCCACACCACACAGCCCAGGCCACACAGCATACAGGCCACCACACAGCCCACAGTCCACTCCACACACCACACAGCCCATTCCACACACCAAACAGCCTATGCCACACACCACTCACCACACAGCCCACGCCACACACCACTCAACACACCACACAGCCCACTCCACAGACCACACAGCCCACACCACACAGCCCAGGCCACACAGCATACAGGCCACCACACAGCCCACAGTCCACTCCACACACCACACAGCCCATTCCACACACCAAACAGCCTATGCCACACACCACTCACCACACAGCCCACGCCACACACCACTCAACACACCACACAGCCCACTCCACAGACCACACAGCTCACTCCACACAGCCCACACCACACAGCCCAGGCCACACAGCATACAGGCCACCACACAGCCCACAGTCCACTCCACACACCACACAGCCCATTCCACACACCAAACAGCCTATGCCACACACCACTCACCACACAGCCCACGCCACACACTCATACCTCTGTATTACACACAGTGTCACATATTTCTTTACAATTCTTAGAATGAAGACTGTACAATCTTATTGTAAAATGTGTGTCCAGTTCTCTGGAACTTCTGCTCATTGGATAAGCTCAGACCACCATCTCTAATCCCAAACTCCCAATCCTAAAACCTCCCAATCCTAAAACCTCCCAATCCTAAAACCTCCCAGTCCTAAAACCTCCCAGTCCTAAAACCTCCCAGTTTCCAATGATATGTTCAAGGAACAGACACGTGTTCGCTGGTCACCCTCCACTTCCCAGCATTCTCCATACTCACCTTTAGGACCTTTTAGTAGATTGACCTCCACAATGGTCTCTGGGGGACTTTGTCTGCGTCGGACTAGCAGCCTCACTACTGGCCCGGCCTCCTTCAGAGCCTCCACCGCTTTACTATGAACCACTTCCGTCACATCCACATCGTTCACCCGCAGAACGCAGTCCGTCACCCTGCACACAGGACACAATACTCATTATATACTGCTTACTACTGGTCATATACTGCTTACTCCTGGTTATATACTGCTTACTACCGCTCATATACTGCTTACTCCTGGTTATAGTATATACAGTGCCTTGAAAAAGTATTCATACCCCTTGAAATTTCCCACATTTTCTCATGTTTCAACCAAAAACGTAAATGTATTTTATTGGGATTTTATGTGAGAGACCAACACAAAGGCCCAGATTCTCAATGGCGTTACGACGGCGCAATTTGCGCCGTCGTAAGTCCTAATCTGGCCCCGGGTATCTATGCGACTGATTCTTAGAATCAGTTACACATAGGCTCTTACGCTGTCAGATCTTAAATGCAATTTTTTTTCCCGCCGCTAGGTGTCGCATCGTCGTTTTCCCCGTCGTCTATGCAAATTAGGTATTTACGCGAGATTCCCGAACATACGCGCGGTCGACGCTGAGAATTTACGTTGTTTCCGTAGCGTACGCGACGCGTAAGGTTGCCCCTGCTATTATGAGGGGCAACCAACGTTAAGTATGGCCGTCGTTCCCGTGTCGAAATTTAAAAAAATTACGTCGTTTGCGTAAGTCGTCCGTGAATGGCGCTGGACGCCATTTACGTTAACGTCGAAACCAATGACGTCCATGCGACGTCATTTAGCGCAAAGCACGTCGGGAAATTTTAGGGACGGCGCATGCGCAGTACGATCGGCGCGGGAGCGCGCCTAATTTAAATGGGACTCGCCCCATTAGATTCGGCACGCCTTGCGCCGGACGGATTTGAGTTACACCGCCGCAAATTTCCAGGTAAGTGTGTTGTGGATCGATACCTAACTTAGGAAATTTGCGGCAGTGTAACTTAAATCACTTAAGTTACGTTGCGCTGCGGGGCTGTGGATTTGGCCCATAGTGTCACATAATTGTGAAGTGGAAGGAAAATTATACGAATAAATCTGTGAAAAGTGGGGGGGAGGGGCATTTGTATGGCGCCCCCTTTACTCTGATAACTAGAATCTAGGGGAACCAATTGTCTTCAGAAGTCACCCAATTAGTAAATAGAGTCCACCTGTGTGTCATGTAATCTCAGGATAAATACAGCTGTTCTGTGAAGCCCTCAGAGGTTTGTTATAGAACCTTAGTGAACAAACAGCATCATGAAGGCCGAGGAACACACCAGACAGGTCAGGGATAAAGTTGTGGAGAAGTATAAAGCAGGGTTAGGTTATAAAAAAAAATCTCCCAAGCTTTGAAGATCTCACGGAGCTTCTGTTCAATCCATCATCGGAAAATGGAAAGAGTATGGCACAACCGCAAATCTACCAAGACATGGCCGTCCACCTAAACTGACCGGGCCGGGCAAGGAGAGCATTCATCAGAGAAGCAGCCAAGAGGTATCCATGGTAACTCTGGAGGCGCTGCACAGCTCAGGGGGGAGAATATGTCCACAGGACAACTATTAGTGGTCTCTCCACACATCTGCCCTTTCTGGAAGAGTGACAAGAAGAAAGTCATTGGAGGAAGAAAGACATAAGAAGTCCTGTTTGTAGTTTGTGAGAGGCCATGTGGGGGAGGGGACACAGCAAACATGTGGGGGAGGGGACACAGCAAACATGTGGGGGAGGGGACACAGCAAACATGTGGAAGAAGGTGCTCTGGTCACATGACACCAAAATTCAACTTTTTGGCCGCTATGTGTGGGGGGAAAACTAACACTGCACATCCCCCTGAACACACCATCCCCACTGTGAAACATGGTGGTGGCAGCATCATGTGGTGGGGATGCTTTTCTTCAGCAGGGACAGGGAAGCTGGTCAGAGGTGATGGGAAGATGGATGGAGACAAATACAGGACAATCTTAGAAGAAAACCTGTTAAGCCTCGTACACACGACCGGTTTTCCTGGTAGGAAAACTGCCAGGAGAGCATTTGGCCGGAAATCCCGGCCGTGTATGCTCCCGTCAGGAAAACAGCCGGGAATCCCGACGGGAAAATAGAGAACCCTGCTCTCTATTTTCCCGTTGGGATTCCGTGCAGAGTGTTTCCTACCAAGAAAACCGGTCGTCTGTATGTCTACCTGAGTGTAGAAAAACTGCGCATGCTCGACAACACTTTAACTTTGTATGCTACTGCGCATGCATCAATGTGGGGTGTAGCAGGATGGAGGCGACGGAATCGAATGTGACAGGATGCCGGCTCGTCGTAGTCGATGACGTCACCGCGTTCTTAGTCGGCGGTTCTTTTGAGTGGCCGTCTGTATACACGGCTTTGCAAGGCAAGCTTGCCAGGTATCCCGTCAGGAAAACAGATGTTTTTTTTCTGACAGGATTTCCGGCTGTGTGTACAGGACTTTAGAGTCTCCAAAAGACTTGAGACCGGGGGGGGGGGGGGGAGGTTCACCTTGCAGCAGGACAACGACCCTAAAGTACAGCCAGAGCTGCAATGGAATGGTTTACATCAAAGCCTATTCATGTGTTAGAATGGCCCAGTCACAGTCCAGACCTAAATCCCATTGAGAATCTGTGGACAAGACTTGAAAATTGCTGATCACAGACGCTCTCCATCCAATCTGACAGAGACAGAGATATTTTACAGAGAAGAAGAATGGAGGAGAAATGTCCCTCTCTAGATGGGCAAAGCTGGTAGAGACACCCCCAAAAAGACTTGTAGAGAAAGGGGGTTCTACAAAGTATTGACTCCGGGGGGCGCCATACAAATGCCCCCCCCTCCCCCCACACTTTTCACATATTTATTTGTATCGTTTTCCTTCCACTTCACAATCATGTGACACTTTGTGTCTCTCACATAAAATCCCAATAAAATACTTTTATGGTTTTGGGGGTCACATGAGAAGATGTGGGGAATTCCAAGGGGTATGAATACTTTTTCAAGGCACTGTACACTGATTAGAGGAATACTCTGGGGTGGATTCAGTAAGCAATTGCGTCTGCTTAACCATAGTTACGCAGCGCAATTGCTTAGTTGCGCCGGCGTAACGACTTTTCTGTATTCAGAAAGCTTGTTACGCCGACTGCAGCCTAAGATATGCGTGGCATAAGGCTCTTATGCCGTCATATCTTAGGCTGCATTCTTACGGTGGCCGCTAGGTGGCGTTCCCGTAGTGGTCAGCGTAGAGTATGCAAATTGCATACTAACGCCGATTCACAACCGTACGCGCGCCCTACGTACGCATTTTACGTCGTTTACGTTCGTCGGGTTCCACGTAAGGCTGCTCCTGCTATTAGCAGGGGCAGCCAATGCTAAGTATACCCGTCGTTCCCGCGTCGCGATGTTTGAAAATTACGTCATTTGCGTAAGTGAATCGTGAATGGCGCTGGACGCCATTTACGTTCACGTTGAAGCAAATGACGTCCTTGCGACGTCATTTGGCGCAATGCACGTCGGGAAAGTTTCCCGACGGAGCATGCGCACTACGTTCGGCGCGGGAACGCGCCGAATTTAAATGATCCACGCCCCCTACAGGAACATTTAAATTACGCGCGCTTACGCAGGGCAGTTTTAAGGAGCGCCCACGCAAATTACGTAGCTACTGCTTCATGAATGAAGCGTAGCGCAGGTAATTTACAGAGGCGCAGTGTTAAAACGGTACGCTGCGCCTCCGTAAGAGGGTGCAATTCCTACCTGAATCCACCCCAATGTTTTTGGTGACAGAGTAACAATGATCTCACATTAGTCTCCCGTCCATGGCTGCCGCCCCTCCAGGAATGATCTTTGTGATGAATATTCCAGGATCGTCAGGAACATGCGGATTATCGATCCCGCCGGCAATGCTGAATCCCAGGCCGGAATTTCCCTGAAAAAAAAAAGAATAAGTTCTAGAAATGAATCTCTAGAGATAAGAAGTCAGAGGAAGTGAAAGTGTCACCATAGACATCGGTGAATCCTGCAGCCCTGTAATGTCCCCAATCATTCAACAACATGATCCCTTCCCATACCGGGGGGGGGGGGGGGGGGGGCATTTCTCTCCTTCATGTAAAAATCATCATTTTCTTTGCTAGAAAAATTACTCAGAACCTCCAAACATTATATACAGAGGCCCCAGAGAATAAAAAGGTGGGTGTTGTGATTTTTTTATTTAACAATAGATTTTTATTGAAAATATTTACTTAACCACTTAAGGACCGCCTCCTGCACATATACGTCGGCAGAATGGCAGGCTGGGCACAAGAACGTACAGGTACGTCCTCTTTAAGTGCCCAGCCGTGGGACACGGGCCCGCCCGCGACCTAGTCCGAAGCTCCGGGACCCGCGGACCCGATCGCCGCTGGAGCTGAAGAACGGGGAGAGGGGAGTGTAAACACGGCTTCCCCGTTCTTCACTGTGGCGCCGTCATTGATCGTCTGATCCCTTTTATAGGGAAACACAATCAATGACGTCACACGTCCAGCCACACCCCCCTACAGTTAGAAACACAAATAAGGTCACACTTAACCCCTTCAGCGCCCCCTAGTGGTTAACTCCCAAACTGCAATTGTCATTTTCACAGTAATCAGTGCATTTTTAATTAATTTTTTTTATGTGTCAAAATTGTCCGCCGTAATGTCGCAGTCACGAAAAAAAAATCGCTGATCGCCGCCATTAGTAGTAAAACAAAAAATGAATAAAAATGCAATAAAACTATCCCCTATTTTGTAAACGCTATAAATTTTGCGCAGACCAAGCGGTAAACGCTTATTGCGATTTTATTTTACGAAAAATAGGTAGAAGAATACGTATCGGCCTAAACTGAGGAAAAAATTTTTTTTTATATATTTTTGATGGATATTTATTACAGCAAATAGTAAAAAATATTGAATTTTTTTCACAATTGTCGCTCTATTTTTGTTTATAGCGCAAAAAATAAAAACCGCAGAGGTGATCAAACACCACCAAAAGAAAGCTCTATTTGTGGGGAAAAAAGGACGCCAATTTTGTTTGGGAGCCACGTCGCACGACCACGCAATTGTCGGTTAAAGCGACGCAGTGCCGAATCGCAAAAAGTGCTCTGGTCTTTGACCAGCAATATGGTCCGGGGGTTAAGTGGTTAATCCTTAGTAACCAACCGAGTCACCTTGGTTCATAAGATTGTTCTTATAACAATACAGTACTTGGCAGCAGCCTGTACCAGCCTACCCCTATTGGGTTCAATCTGTAGGCATGGCTAGGCCTCCAATTGAGTTAACTACCGTATTTATCGGCGTATACCGCGCACTTTTTTGCCCTGAAATTCAGGGCAAAATCGTGGGTGCACGATATACGCCGATACCCGCTTCCCGCGCCGAGTTTGAACTACTGCGCCGGCATATACCGAGCGCAGTACACTCGTGTATAGTCGGGCAGGCTCGGCTCCTCTCGTAGTCACGTCCTGGACATACAGGACGCACAGGACGTGACCGCGAGAGGAGCCGAGCCTGCCCGACTATACACAAGTGTACTGCGCTCGGTATATGCCGCTGGATGGGTGTGTCCTTAGGCTGGATATACAATGGAGATGGGCGTGTCCTTAGACTGTATATACAATGGAGATGGGCGTGTCATTAGACTGGATATACAATGGTGATGGGTGTGTCCTTAGACTGGATACACAACGGAGATGGGCGTGTCCTTAAACTGGATACAATGGACATGGGCGTGTCCTTAGACTGGATATACAATGGAGATGGGCGTGTTCTTAGACTGGATATACAGCGGAGATGGGTGTGTCCTTGGACTGGATACAATGGAGATGGGCGTGTCCTAGACTGGCTTTAGAATGGAGATGGGTGTGTCCTTAGACTGGATATACAATGGAGATGGGCGTGTCCATAGGCTGGATATACAGTGGAGATGGGGGTGTCCTTGGCATGGGTGTACAATGGAGATGGGCGTGTCCTTGGCCTGGATATACACTGGAGATGGGCGTGTCCTTAGACTGGATACACAATTGAGATGGGCGTGTCCTTAGACTGGATACAATGGAGATGGGCTTGTCCTTAGACTGGATACAATGGAGATGAGCGTGTCCTTAGACTGGATATACAATGGAGATAGGCGTGTCCTTAGACTGGATATACAATGGAGATGGGCGTGTCCTTAGACTGGATACAATGGAGATGGGTGTGTCCTTAGACTGGCTTTACAATGGTGATGGGCGTGTCCTTAGACTGGATATACAATGGAGATGGGCGTGTCCCTAGACTGGATATACAATGGAGATGGGCATGTCCTTGGCATGGATATACAATGGAGATGGGCGTGTCCTTGGCCTGGATATACAATGGAGATGGGCGTGTCCTTAGACTGGATAAAATGGAGATGGGCGTGTCCTTAGACTGGATAAAATGGAGATGGGCGAGTCCTTAGACTGAATATACAATGGAGATGGGCATGTTCTTAAACTGGATACAATGGAGATGGGCGTGTCCTTAGACTGGATATACAATGGAGATGGGCGTGTCCTTAGACTGGATACAATGGGGATGGGCGTGTCCTTAGACTGGATATACAATGAAGATGGGCATGTTCTTAGACTGGATATACAATGGAGATGGGCGTGTTCTTAGACTGGATATACAATGGAGATGGGCGTGTCCTTAGACTGGATATACAATGGAGATGGGCGTGTCCTTAGACTGGATATACAATGAGATGGGCGTGTCCTTAGAATGGGTAGAATGGCGGTTCTCAGACTTACCCTCTCTAGTACAATCTCTTCATACTTGTATAAGGCATCGCTCCCATTCACCTGCAAGATAAAGACAATCAAATGAAGGATTTCAGTCACTTCAGACAAGACAAGTCCCACCGACCCACAGACCAGCAACCAGACCAGCACCAGACCAGCACCGACCAGCACCAGACCAGCACCAGACCAGCACCAGACCAGCACCAGACCAGCAACCAGACCAGCATCAGACCAGCACCAGACCAGCACCAGACCAGCAACCAGACCAGCACCAGACCAGCACCGACCAGCACCAGACCAGCAACCAGACCAGCACCAGACCAGCAACCAGACCAGCATCAGACCAGCAACCAGACCAGCAACCAGACCAGCACCAGACCAGCATCAGACCAGCAACCAGACCAGCACCAGACCAGCACCAGACCAGCAACCAGACCAGCAACCAGACCAGCAACCAGACCAGCACCAGACCAGCACCGACCAGCACCAGACCAGCAACCAGACCAGCACCAGACCAGCAACCAGACCAGCATCAGACCAGCAACCAGACCAGCAACCAGACCAGCACCAGACCAGCATCAGACCAGCAACCAGACCAGCACCAGACCAGCACCAGACCAGCAACCAGACCAGCAACCAGACCAGCACCAGACCAGCACCAGACCAGCAACCAGACCAGCACCAGACCAGCACCGACCAGCACCAGACCAGCACCGACCAGCACCAGACCAGCAACCAGACCAGCACCAGACCAGCAACCAGACCAGCATCAGACCAGCAACCAGACCAGCAACCAGACCAGCACCAGACCAGCATCAGACCAGCAACCAGACCAGCACCAGACCAGCACCAGACCAGCAACCAGACCAGCACCAGACCAGCAACCAGACCAGCACCAGACCAGCACCGACCAGCACCAGACCAGCAACCAGACCAGCACCAGACCAGCAACCAGACCAGCATCAGACCAGCAACCAGACCAGCAACCAGACCAGCACCAGACCAGCATCAGACCAGCAACCAGACCAGCACCAGACCAGCACCAGACCAGCAACCAGACCAGCAACCAGACCAGCACCAGACCAGCACCAGACCAGCAACCAGACCAGCACCAGACCAGCAACCAGACCAGCATCAGACCAGCAACCAGACCAGCAACCAGACCAGCACCAGACCAGCAACCAGACCAGCAACCAGACCAGCAACCAGACCAGCATCAGACCAGCACCAGACCAGCACCAGACCAGCAACCAGACCAGCAACCAGACCAGCATCAGACCAGCAACCAGACCAGCAACCAGACCAGCATCAGACCAGCACCAGACCAGCACCAGACCAGCAACCAGACCAGCACCAGACCAGCACCGACCAGCACCAGACCAGCACCAGACCAGCACCAGACCAGCACCAGACCAGCAACCAGACCAGCATCAGACCAGCACCAGACCAGCATCAGACCAGCAACCAGACCAGCACCAGACCAGCACCAGACCAGCACCAGACCAGCAACCAGACCAGCATCAGACCAGCAACCAGACCAGCAACCAGACCAGCATCAGACCAGCACCAGACCAGCAACCAGACCAGCAACCAGACCAGCAACCAGACCAGCATCAGACCAGCACCAGACCAGCAACCAGACCAGCAACCAGACCAGCATCAGACCAGCAACCAGACCAGCAACCAGACCAGCAACCAGACCAGCACCGACCAGCACCAGACCAGCAACCAGACCAGCATCAGACCAGCACCAGACCAGCAACCAGACCAGGACCGACCAGCACCAGACCAGCACCAGACCAGCAACCAGACCAGCACCAGACCAGCAATCAGACCAGCACCAGACCAGCAACCAGACCAGCACCAGACCAGCACCAGCGTCTCCCTGCAGGGATGTAGTCCCAAGGGAGGGGGCGAGCACGCTGACTAACCCCCAGCCAGGACGGCTCGGATGATGGGGACAAGCTTACTGAGGAGGAACAGGAAGTGAGAAATTCAGACAAAGAAAAAAAACACTTTGAAGGGAAATGGAAGGAAAAAGTAAGTGAACCCACAATGCACGAGCTTTCCACCCCTCTCTACCAATCCCTCCACTGGTCTCCATTCAGTGTCCTCCACCCCTCTCTACCAATCCCTCCACTGGCCTCCATTCAGTGTCCTCCACCCCTCTCTACCAATCCCTCCACTGATCTCCATTCAGTGTCCTCCACCCCTCTCTACCAATCCCTCCACTGGTCTCCATTCAGTGTCCTCCACCCCTCTCTACCAATCCCTCCACTGACCTCCATTCAGTGTCCTCCACCCCTCTCTACCAATCCCTCCACTGGTCTTCATTCAGTGTCCTCCACCCCTCTCTACCAATCCCTCCACTGGTCTCCATTCAGTGTCCTCCACCCCTCTCTACCAATCCCTCCACTGACCTCCACTCAGTGTCCTCCACCCCTCTCTGCCAATCCCTCCACTGACCTCCATTCATGTCTGTGTAATGTGCGCTGAAACTACCACTTGTAATCCTCATTGGATGCTCATGTGACAAGGTGACAACACAGGAGAACAATTGGGGGACAGGGACAGAGCGTTGTCACCCTATAACAGGAAGTGACATTTATGGCGGGATCACCGGGGATTATTTAATGAAAGTTGCGGATTGAAGACTGAAAGTGACTTCTGAAATGACATTAAATCTTCCAGGAGATTTCAGTAGTTGAGGTTCCATGTATTCCCATCCCCCCCCCCCCCCCCCGGCCATCCCTCACCCCGGTCCTACATACGGCTCTGCTAATCTCTCCCATGTAACAATAATCCCTCCTTCGCCATCTTTAAACACTCGGCATGAAAGATAACCGGCGGGTCCCTCCATAATCCCCCTTCCACCCTGACAAATCCTGGAACTAATAATATAATCTGTCTAGCAGACACTTCAATATTCCCCTCCCCCTCCACTGCCTCCCAGGCCTGATAATGAGCGCGCGTCACAAACATCGCAAACGCAGGAACGCCGATTCCCACAAAATATTTGATGTTCTCCATTCCTTTCCAAAGGCAACAAAGTAATAATTCGGGTTTATTTTATATGTGATAACCTTGTGTTACATTGTAACGCGCCGCAAGAGCAAGCCGGCGAGCCGAAACGTTCCGAGAACTCCGCTACTTTGTTTCAGGTTTATCAAAATGAAATCCTCCCTTCACCCCCCCCCCCACCAGTCTTATAACCTCCCTTCGCCCCCCCCCCTTCAATCTTATAACCTCCCCCTGGCCCCCCCTTCAGTCTTATAACCTCCCGCTGGCCCCCACCAGTCTTATATCCTCCCCCTGGCCCCCCCATCAGTCTTATATCCTCCCCCGGCCCCCCCTTCAGTCTTATATCCTCCCCCTGGCCCCCCCTTCAGTCTTATAACCTCCCCCGGCCCCCTCCAGTCCTATATCCTCCCCCCGGCCCCCCCCTCAGTCTTATAACCTCCCCCTGGACCCCACCAGTCTTATATCCTCTCCCCCGGCCCCCCCTTCAGTTTTATAACCTCCCCCTGGCCCCCATCAGTCTTATATCCTCCCCCCGGCCCCCCCTTCAGTCTTATAACCTCCCCCTGGCCCCCACCAGTCTTATATCCTCTCCCCCGGCCCCCCCCCTTCAGTCTTATAACCTCCCCCTGGCCCCCACCAGTCTTATATCCTCTCCCCCGCCCCCCCCTTCAGTTTTATAACCTCCCCCTGGCCCCCATCAGTCTTATATCCTCCCCCCGGCCCCCCCTTCAGTCTTATAACCTCCCCCTGGCCCCCACCAGTCTTATAACCTACCCCCGGCCCCCTCCAGTCTTATATCCTCCCGCCGGCCCCCCTTCAGTCTTATAACCTACCCCCGGCCCCCACCAGTCTTATATCCTCCCCCGACCCCCCTCTTCAGTCTTATAACCTCCCCCTGGCCCCCTCCAGGCTTATATCCTCCCGCCGGCCCCCCCTTCAGTCTTATAACCTCCCCCTGGCCCCCACCAGTCTTATATCCTCCCCCCGGCCCCCCTCCAGTCTAATAACCTACCCCCGGCCCCCACCAGTCTTATATCCTCTCGCTGGCCTCCCCTTCAGTCTAATATCCTCCCCCCGGCCTCCCCTCCAGTCTTATATCCTCCCCCCGACCCCCTTCAGTCTTATATCCTCCCCCGGCCCCCCTTCAGTCTTATAACCTACCCCCAGCCCCCTTCAGTCTTATATCCTCCCCCGGCCCCCCTTCAGTCTTATAACCTCCCCCCGGCCCCCTCCAGTCTTATATCCTCCCGCTGGCCTCCCCTTCAGTCTAATATCCTCCCCCCGGCCTTCCCTCCAGTCTTATATCCTCCCCCCCGACCCCCCCTTCAGTCTTATATCCTCCCCCCGACCCCCCCTTCAGTCTTATATCCTCCCTCCTCCGCCCCCCCTCAGTCTTATATCCTCCCTCTGGCAGTTTGGGGACCCGGCTGAGTGTGAGCTGCACTGTGCACAAGGTTTCCTGCACATTTCCCCCAGCAGACCCCCCCCCCCCGGACAGAAGGCCTGTTCTATATTTTCTGTAATTAGCAGAGACAGGACGTCCAGATCCGGGAAGCCGGAGTGTTCTAGAACAGGGCTGGGACCCGGAGGACGGGCTGCCTGCACCAGGAGCTCATTACCAGCAAATCTTATTAGGTGATCCCAGCACACCGCCAGGAAATAATTACCCCTCCTCCAGCACGGGACTCTTCATATCAGTCAGCATGGCCCGCTCCCCGGATGTCATAATGTGATTCCCCCGACCCCCACCCCTGAACAGGTACCAAGACAAAGGGGCCCTTGCTCCGCTCCTCATTCATCTGGTAAATACATGTTAGAAAATTAGCGCTTGCACGCGGCGGCGGCTGATGTGTCTCTATATAAAGGACATGGTGTAAGGAAAGACTCTGTGCTCTTCGATAAAGAATTCACAATTGTTTGATTTTCAGCGCTCTGCTGTTCCTCATTAAAGGACAAATGAATGACGTTGTCCTTCAAACTATTACATTCACCCAAACGAAAAATCACCCTGAAAGAGTGACCTGTAAAGGGGAAAGTCTATTTGTCCCGGCCCCCTTCAGTGCTTAGTGGTGTTACGGTGCCTCTGGAGTCCACAACTGTACAGCCAGGGGCATGGCCTGTTCTCTTTGTCTGAACACCTACTACTCTTTTGTCTGCTGCCTGCTCCAACCTCTGCCTAAACACTGACTACTCTCTGCCTGCCACCTGCCCTGACCCCTGCCTAAACACCTTCTACTCTTTTGTCTGCTGCCTGCTCCAACCTCTGCCTGAACACTGACTACTCTCTGCCTGCCACCTGCCCCGACCCCTGCCTGAACACCTTCTACACTTTTGTCTGCTGCCTGCTCAAACCTCTGTCTGAACACTGACTACTCTCTGCCTGCCACCTGCCCTGACCCCTGCCTGAACACCTTCTACTCTTTTGTCTGCTGCCTTCTCCAACCTCTGTCTGGACACTGACTACTCTCTGCCTGCCACCTGCCCCGACCCCTGCCTGAACACCTTCTACTCTTTTGTCTGCTGCCTGCTCCAACCTCTGTCTGGACACTGACTACTCTCTGCCTGCCACCTGCCCTGACCCCTGCCTAAACACCTTCTACTTTTGTCTGCTGCCTTCTCCAACCTCTGTCTGAACACTGACTACTCTCTGCCTGCCACCTGCCCCGACCCCTGCCTGAACACCTTCTACTCTTTTGTCTGCTGCCTGCTCCAACCTCTGCCTGAACACTGACTACTCTCTGCCTGCCATCTGCCCTGACCCCTGCCTAAACACCTTCTACTTTTGTCTGCTGCCTTCTCCAACCTCTGTCTGAACACTGACTACTCTCTGCCTGCCACCTGCCCTGACCCCTGCTTGAACACTGACTACTCTCTGCCTGCCACCTGCCCTGACCCCTGCCTAAACACCTTCTACTTTTGTCTGCTGCATGCTCCAACCTCTTTTTTTTTTTAAGATATTTTTATTAGGTTTAAGACAAACCAACAAACAGAAAAACATACAAAAAAAACCCACCAGACAACCTGGTCATAAACGGTAGGCAATACACTCAAACATAGAAAAATAAACTGACATCAGTGCAAAATATAAAGTAGGCACAGTGGTAAAAGGATCAGGTATACTACCTGGATATAGCTGCCTGCCCCAACCTCTGCCTAGACACTGACTACTCTCTGCCTGCCATCTGCCCCGAACCCTTCCTGAATACGTACTACTCTTTTGTCTGCTGCCTGCTCCAAACTCTGCCTGAAAACTACCTACTTTCTGCCCGCCACCAGCTCTGACCCCTGACTGAATACGTAATACTCTTTTGTCTGCTGCCTGCTCCAACCTCTGTCTGGACACTGATTACTCTCTGCCTGCCACCTGCCCTGACCCCTGCCTAAACACCTTCTACTCTTTTGTCTGCTGCCTGCTCCAACCTCTGTCTGGACACTGATTACTCTCTGCCTGCCACCTGCCCTGACCCCTGCCTAAACACCTTCTACTCTTTTGTCTGCTGCCTTCTCCAACCTCTGTCTGAACACTGACTACTCTCTGCCTGCCACCTGCCCCTACCCCTGCCTAAACACCTTCTACTCCTTTGTCTGCTGCCTGCTCCAAACTCTGCCTGAACACTAACTACTTTCTGCCCGCCACCAGCTCTGACCCCTGCCTGAATACGTAATACTCTTTTGTCTGCTGCATGCTCCAACCTCTGTCTGGACACTGATTACTCTCTGCCTGCCACCTGCCCTGACCCCTGCCTAAACACCTTCTACTCTTTTGTCTGCTGCCTGCTCCAACCTCTGTCTGGACACTGATTACTCTGCCTGCCACCTGCCCTGACCCCTGCCTAAACACCTTCTACTCTTTTGTCTGCTGCCTTCTCCAACCTCTGTCTGAACACTGACTACTCTCTGCCTGCCACCTGCCCCGACCCCTGCCTGAACACCTTCTACGCTTTTGTCTGCTGCCTGCTCCAACCTCTGTCTGGACACTAATTATTCTCTGTCTGCCACCTGCCCCGACCCCTGCCTTAACACCTTCTACTCTTTTGTCTGCTGCCTTCTCCAACCTCTGTCTGAACACTGACTACTCTCTGCCTGCCACCTGCTCTGACCCCTGCCTAAACACCTTCTACTTTTGTCTGCTGCATGCTCCAACCTCTGTCTGGACACTGATTACTCTCTGCCTGCCACCTGCCCTGACCCCTGCCTAAACACCTTCTACTCTTTTGTCTGCTGCCTGCTCCAACCTCTGTCTGGACACTGATTACTCTCTGCCTGCCACCTGCCCTGACCCCTGCCTGAACACCTTCTACTCCTTTGTCTGCTGCCTGCTCCAACCTCTGCCTAAACACTGATTACTTTCTGCCCGCCACCTGCTCTGACCCCTGCCTCAACACATAATACTCTTTCGTCTGCTGCCTGCTCCAACCTTTTACCAAATTGTACTATTTTTTTTTCCTGGAAATAAATTAAAACTCTCAACTTCGCTGATTCCTTCAGAATATTTTATATACTTTACATTTAAGAGCAAGGGACACAAACAATAGAATACTAAGAATAGTTCTCCAATGTCATTGGTTAGTAATACAGTGCCTTGAAAAAGCATTCATACCCCCTTGAAATTTCCCACATTTTGTCATGTTACACCAAAAACGTAAATGTATTTTTTTGGGATTTTATGTGAGAGACACAAAGTGTCACATAATTGTGAAGTGGAAGGAAAATGATACAAATAAATATGTGAACAGTGTGGGGGGAGGGGCATTTGTATGGCGCCCCCTTTACTCTGATAACTAAAATCTAGGGGAACCAATCGCCTTCAGAAGTCACCTAATTAGTAAATAGAGTCCACCTGTATGTCATGTAATCTCAGTATAAATACAGCTGTTCTGTGAAGCCCTCAGAGGATTGTTAGAGAACCTTAGTGACCAAACAGCATCATGAAGGCCGAGGAGCACACCAGACAGGTCGGGGATAAAGTTGTGGAGAAGTATAAAGCAGGGTTAGGTTATAAAAAAATCTCCCAAGCTTTGAAGATCTCACGGAGCTTCTGTTCAATCCATCATCGGAAAATGGAAAGAGTATGGCACAACCGCAAACCTACCAAGACACGGCCGTCCACCTAAACTGACCGGGCCGGGCAAGGTAGAGCATTCATCAGAGAAGCAGCCAAGAGGTCCATGGTAACTCTGGAGGAGCTGCACAGGAGCTGCACAGCTCAGGGGGGGAGAATATGTCCACAGGACAACTATTAGTGGTCTCTCCACAAATCTGCCCTTTATGGAAGAGTGACAAGAAGAAAGACATTGGAGAAAGAAAGACATAAGAAGTCCTGTTTGCAGTTTGTGAGAAGCCGTGTGGGGGAGGGGGCACAGCAAACATGTGGGGGAGGGGACACAGCAAACATGTGGGGGAGGGGACACAGCAAACATGTGGGGGAGGGGACACAGCAAACATGTGGAAGAAGGTGCTCTGGTCACATGACACCAAATTGCTATGTGTGGGGGAAACTAACACTGCCCATCCCCCTGAACACACCATCCCTACCGTGAAACATGGTGGTGGCAGCATCATGTGGTGGGGATGCTTTTCTTCAGCAGGGACAGGGAAGCTGGTCAGAGTTGATGGGAAGATGGATGGAGACAAATACAGGACAATCTTAGAAGAAAAGACTTGAGACCGGGGGGGGGGGGGGGGGTTCACCTTCCAGCAGGACAACGACCCTAAAGTACAGCCAGAGCTACAATGGAATGGTTTAGATCAAAGCCTATTCATGTGTTAGAATGGCCCAGTCACAGTCCAGACCTAAATCCCATTGAGAATCTGTGGACAAGACTTGAAAATTGCTGATCACAGACGCTCTCCATCCAATCTGACAGAGACAGAGATATTTTACAGAGAAGAAGAATGGAGGAGAAATGTTCCTCTCTAGATGGGCAAAGCTGGTAGAGACACCCCCAAAAAGACTTGTAGAGAAAGGGGGTTCTACAAAGTATTGACTCCGGGGGGCGCCATACAAATGCCCCTCCCCCCACACTTTTCACAGATTTATTTGTATCATTTTCCTTCCACTTCACAATTATGTGACACTTTGTGTCTCTCACATAAAATACATTTAAGTTTTTGGGTGTAACATGAGAAGATGTGGGGAATTTCAAGGGGTATGAATACTTTTTCAAGGAACTGTAAATTATAATTATCTAAAACAGGGTGCCGGGACAAGGAGTGGACAGAAGGGGGCAGCTGCCCTGGGGGCAAGGAAGTAAAGGGGGCAAAAAATAGATGAGGTATTAACAGTGGGGGATGGGGGCAGAATTCTGGATTCTTGCCCTGGGCGCGGGGCGACCCTGTCCCGGTACTGATCTAAGGGCCACAGGAACACAAAGCCATTTCCCAGAGGGGAGTACCACTGCTTTAGAGCGTACTCTCACAAAACTGGAGGATCACTGCGCATTATACGGAGCTTCTATGACATTGGTGTCACTCACCGATGAGCCCGGGTCCAGGCAGTCCGCGTTCACCAGCATCGGGGCCGCACCCGCCTGGAAAAATAAAAAGAGGGGTGTTGGATACATTGTAACTCTACAGATACACAATACAAGACAGTGAGGGCCGAACACACACCTTTTAGGCCTCATTCACACTTAACCACTTAAGGACCGCGCCTCTTTCTGAGATTTGTTGTTTACAAGTTAAAAAAAAAATAAACTTTTTTTTGCTAGAAAATGACTTAGAACCCCCAAACATTATGGGGCAGATCCACAAAGATCTGCCCCGGCGCAGCGTATCAGAGATACGCTACGCCGCCGTAACTTACTTGTGTTATCTTCGAATCCTTGAAGATTTTGCGCCGTAAGGTACGGCGGCGTAGTCTATCTCTGGTGGCGGAATTCAAATCGGCGATTAGGGGGCGTGTTTCATTTAAATGAAGCGCGTCCCCGAGCCGAATGAACTGCGCATGCACCGTCCCTAAATTTCCCGCCGTGCATTGCGCTAAATGACGTCGCTAGGACGTAATTTTTTTTAACATAGACGTGAGTTACATCCATCCCGATTCACGGACGACTTACGTGAAAAAAAAAACTAATTTCAAATTAAACGCGGGAACGACGGCCATACTTAACATGGCAAGTCTAACTATACGCCGCAAAACACCAGCTTTAACTATACGCCGGAAAAAGCCGACTATAGACGACGTAAAAGAATGCGACGGCCGCGCATACGTTCGTGGATCGTCAGAAACAGCTAATTTGCATACCCGACGCGGAAAACGACGCAAACGCGCACGCCTGTCAGATCTAACCCAGATGCCGTCGTATCTTGTTTTGAGGATTCAAACTAAAGATACGACGCGGGAAATTTGAAAGTACGCCGGCGTATCAGTAGATACGCCGGCGTACTCTCTCTGTGGATCTGCCCCTATCATTATTTCCCTAACAACCTACAGAATAAAATGGCGGTCATTGCAATACTTTTTGTCACACCGTATTCGCGCAGCGGTCTTACAAGCGCAATTTTTTGGACGGAAAATACACTTTTTTTTTAACTAAAAAATAAGACAACAGTAAACTTAGCCAAAATTTTTTTTTTTAAATTGTGAAAAATAATATTACGCCGAGTAAATTGATACCCAACATGTCACGCTCTAAATATGCGTCCGCTCGTGGAATGCCGACAAACTTTTACCCTTAAAAATCTCGATAGGCGATGTTTAAAAAATTGTACAGGTTGCATGTTTTGAGTTACAGAGACGTTTTAGGGCTAGAATTATTGCTCTCACTCTAACGATCGCGGCGATACCTCACATGTGCAGTTTGAACACCGTTTTTATATGCGGGCGCTGCTCACGTATGCGTTTGCTTCTGCGCGTGAGCTCGGCGGGACGCTTTAAAAAAAAAAATCTTATTTATTTTACTTTCTTTTATTTCTTTACACACAGTTTTTTTTTTTTATTTGGGTCACTTTTATTCCTATTACAAGGAATGTAAAGATCCCTTTTATTGGAAAAAAGTATGACAGGTCCTCTTAAATATGAGATCTGGGGTCAAAAAGACCTCGGCCCGGATTCACATACATTGGCGCATATTTATGCCGATGCAGCGCAGAGAGGCAAGCACTGGATTCACAAAGCCAGTGCTGCCAAATCTGCGCTGGGTTCCCTCGGCGTAACTCGTCGTAAGTGGAAGTGGGCGTGAGCCATGCAAATGAGGCGTGACCCCATGCAAATGATGGGCCGAGCGCCATAAAGATACGAATAACGAACGGCGCATGCGCTGTCCCGTGGACGCATCCCACTGCGCATGCTCAGAATCACATCGGAACTACTCCCTAAGATACGCCGGATCACTGCCTACGACATGAATGTAACCTACGCCTAGTCATATTCACGTACAACGTAAACGACGTAAAATACGACGGCTTGTGTTCCCTGGTCCATACCTTTGCATGGGTTGCGCCTCCTATATGGGGAATAACTTTACGCCGGACATACGACTTCCACAAACCGCGTATATTATGCGCCGGGCACAAGTATGTTCGTGAATCGACGTATCTCCCTCATTTCCATATTTGAATAGGAAATCAATGGGAGCGCCACTTGCGTCCAGCGTAAATATGCACCCACGATACGCCGGCGTAGGAAAGTTACGTTGGTCGGATGAAGCCTATTTTTAGGCGTATCTCGGTTTGTGGGCACGGCGCATATTTGCACTTACGCAGCGTATCTCGAGATACGTCGGCGTAAGTGCTTTGTGAATCCGGGCCCTCATATTTACACTAAAACGCAAAAAAAAACAGCTATGGGTGGAAGTGACATTTTGACATCACTTCTGCCCTTCTATGGCATGGAGACGTGTGGCGACCATCTTCCCCTAACTCGTCTCCATACCCAGCCACGAGAAGGACCCGATCACCTCCACCGATGGTAAGTGGCGAAGGGCACGGGAGAGCGGCGGGAGAGGGGACCCCTCTCCCGCCACCGATAATGGTGATCTTGCGGTGAATCCGCGGCAGAGACCACCATTGTCGTAAACTGGACCGCCGCCTGAAGATGAGGATGTCTGGGTTATGACAGCTAGCTGCTACCATGACAGAGATATCCCGCTTCAAAGTGCCGACGTATATAGTCGTGGGGCGGTCCGGAAGTGGTTAATCAGACGCCTATGTGAGGGCTGTGTTTACTCACACGGGGATGTAAAAGTGTTCCGTGGATCCCCATGCAGGCCGTTCCATTCATGTCAATGATGACACAGTTGCTCGGGCACAGCTGCTTCTATGGGATGGGTGCATCTCCCTGAAAGAGGGAACACCTGTGCATCCCCATATGGTCAAACAGGACCCTTCCAGGGGCATCCAAGTACACCTGTATGAATGACACCTTATGTCAGTGATGGGGAACCTTGACACCCCAGATGTTTTGGAACTACATTTCCCATGATGCTCATGCAACTCTGCAGTGCAGTTGAGCATCATGGGAAATGTAGTTCCAAAACATCTGGGGTGCCAATGTTTGCCATCACTGTTTTATATGGAGCATTGGGGTATGTGCATTAGCCCATTGCAGTGCCATTTATTTTGAACCCCACCCCAATGCTGTAAGGCAACACAGCTCCGGGCTGGCTTAGCACCACCCTGCCTTTACACCGCCTTAACACAGCATGGTAATACGAGACATAATGCGGCGCTGACGCAAGGCACGGAAATAGAGGAGCGGTAATGGGCCCTAAACTTGTCCATGTTTGTGCATCTGTAGCAGCATATGAAAACATTTATAATATAAATGTAAAACAATCACACTAAAGAGATTATATTATCTGTTGTCATCAACATTTGGGAGATATTTTCAAACTGAACTATCTGTGACCGACCCCCCCCCCCCCCCAATCACACAAAAACAAAATCAACCTGTCTACAGCTAGAACAGCTCCCATCCCAAAACCATGGGCATTAATATAGATTTGCCCCCTCCCCATCATGGCCATTACCACTTGCTGCCCGCCAATGACAGATTGACGTCGGCAAAGTGGTTTCCATATCCTGAGTGGACGTCATATGGTGTCCTCAGGATATTGAGCCGCTGCACATCGCGGCAATCGTTGTTTTAGGGTGTGAGTCTGACACCCCGCAACACCGATCTAGGTAAAGAGTCTCTGACGGAGACTCTTTACCACATGATCAGCCGTGTCCAATCACGGCTGATCACGATGTAAAGAGGAAAAGCCGGTAATCGGCTTTTCCTCACTCGCGTCTGTCAGACGCGAGTAGAGGAGAGCCGATCGGCTGCTACGCTGACAGGGGGGGGTTGTGCTGATCGATTATCAGCACAGCCCCCCCGAGGATGCCCACTGGACCACTGGGGATGTAAAACAAAGGTATGCCACCCTTGACCGCCAGGGATGACACAAATAATGGATGCCAATAGAGGAAAAAAGAAGAAAACGGCGCTACTACACAGATGAACTAAAGGCAGCTGCTAACGTGCGATACACACAATAGACAATAGAAAACAAAAAGCCGCGCTGCTTTTTGTTTTCTAATGGATGCCAATCAGTGCCGGCAATGGATGCCAATCAGTACCCACAATGGGCATCACTGATTGACAGGCATTGTTTGGCACTGATTGGCATCCATTAGTACAACACATACATGCCGCCCATATCAGTGCCCATCTATGCCCATCCGTGCCACCTATCAGTGCCCATCCATGCCGCCTATCAGTGCCTATCTGTGCCGCCCATCCGTGCTGCCTATCCGTGCCGCCTATCCGTGCCCATCCGCGCCACATATTAGTGCCAATCATCAGTGCCCATCAATGCCACCACATCAGTGCCACCTCATCAGTGCCCATCAGTGCCCGTCAGTGCAGTACCATCAGTGCCCATCAGTGAAGGAGAAAATTCACTTATTTACAATGTTTTATAACAGAAACAAAAAAATAACATTTTTTTTTCAAAATTTTCGGTAATTTTTTTATTTTTTTTGCAGAAAATAAAAATCCCAGAGGTGATCAAATACCACCAAAAGAAATCTCTATTTGTGGGAACAAAATGATAAAAATGTAGTTTGGGCACAGTGTAGCACGACCGCGCAATTGTCATTCAAAGTGCAACAGCGCTGAAAGCTGAAAATTGGTCTGGGCGGGAAGGTGTATAAGTGCCCCCCGGTATGGAAGTGGTTAATATAGATTTGCCCCCCTCCCCATCATGGCCATTAATATAGATTTGCCCCCCTCCCCATCATGGCCATTAATATAGATTTGCCCCCCTCCTCATCATGGCCATTAATATAGATTTGCCCCCCTCCCCATCATGGCCATTAATATAGATTTCCCCCTCCCCATCATGGCCATTAATATAGATTTGCCCCCTCCCCTCCCCATCATGGCCATTAATATAGATTTGCCCCCCTCCCCATCATGGCCATTAATATAGATTTGCCCCCCTCCCCATCATGACCTTTAATATAGATTTGCCCCCCTCCCCATCATGGCCATTTATATAGATGTGCCCCCCTCCCCATCATGGCCATTAATATAGATTTGCCCCCCTCCCCACCATGGCCATTAATATAGATTTGCCCCCCTCCCCACCATGGCCATTAATATAGATTGCCCCCCTCCCCATCATGGCCATTAATATAGATTTGCCCCCTCCCCATCATGGCCATTAATATAGATTTGCCCCCTCCCCATCATGGCCATTAATATAGATTTGCCCCCCTCCCCATCATGGCCATTAATATAGATTTCCTCCCCTCCCCATCATGGCCATCAATATAGATTTGCCCCCCTCCCCATCATGGCCATCAATATAGATTTGCCCCCCTCCCCATCATGGCCATCAATATAGATTTGCCCCCCTCCCCATCATGGCCATTAATATAGATTTGCCCCCTCCCCATCATGGCCATTAATAAAGAGTTGCCTCCCTTTGTGGCCTTAGGAGCCTTCACTCTTCTGGGAAGACTTTGGAGGGTGTCTGTGGAAATTTGTACCCACTTGTGAGGTCGTGTACTGATGAGAAGACATGGCTCACCATCAGTGTTCCAATTCATCCCAAAGGTGATCAGTAGAATTGAGGTCAGGGCTCTGTGCAGGACATTCAAGTTCCTCCACCCATTATGAGCTTGTTGGATATCCCATTCCAAAACCCCAGCCACAACTGGCGCCCCAATTCATCTTAACCACTTAACGCCCGCCGCACGACTATTTACGTCCGCAAAATGGCACGGACAGGCAGATGGGCGTATATATACGTCCCTGCCTTCTAGCGGGTCGGGGGTCCGGTCGAACCCCCCCCCCCCCCGCTGCGTGTGGCGGGCGGATTCACGCGGGGAGCGATCCGGGACGACGGCGCGGCTATTCGTTTCTAGCCGCCCCGTCGCGATCGCTCCCCGGAGCTGAAGAACGGGGAGAGCCGTATGTAAACACGGCTTCCCCGTGCTTCACTGTGGCGGCGTATCGATCGGGTGATCCCTTTTATAGGGGAGACTCGATCGATGACGTCAGTCCTACAGCCACACCCCCCTACAGTTGTAAACACACACTAAGTGAACACATAACTCCTACAGCGCCCCCTGTGGTTAACTCCCAAACTGCAACTGTCATTTTAACAATAAACAATGCAATTTAAATGTATTTTTTTCTGTGAAAATTACAATGGTCCCAAAAATGTGTCAAAATTGTCCGAAGTGTCCGCCATAATGTCGCAGTCACGGAAAAAATCGCTGATCGCCGCCATTAGTAGTAAAAAAAAAAAAATTTATAAAAATGCAATAAAACTATCCCCTATTTTGTAAACGCTATAAATTTTGCGCAAACCAATCGATAAACGTTTATTGCGATTTTTTTACCAAAAATAGGTAGAAGAATACGTATCGGCCTAAACTGAGGAAAAAAAATTGTTATATATGTTTTTGGGGGATATTTATTATAGCAAAAAGTAAAAAATATTGCATTTTTTTCAAAATTGTCGCTCTATTTTTGTTTATAGCGCAAAAAATAAAAACCGCAGAGGTGATCAAATACCATCAAAAGAAAGCTCTATTTGTGGGGAAATAAGGACGCCAATTTTGTTTGGGAGCCGCGTCGCACGATCGCGCAATTGTCTGTTAAAGCAACGCAGTGCCGAATTGTAAAAACGCCTTTGGGCATTTAGCAGCATATTGGTCCGGGGCTTAAGTGGTTAAAGGTCTTCAGTTGGGTTAAGGTCAGGGATCTGTGCAGGCCGCTTCAAGTTCCTCCACCTATCACATTAATATGAGTTTGTTGGACATTCCATTCCAAAACCAAAGCTATTAATACTGAGTTAGAAAATGTCTTTGTATGACGGAGTATTAGCGGGACTTTTTGGAGAGAGGGACACATACATTTGGCCGTATTGTCTATCCTCGTTATATTTTTTAGATTTTTTTGGTATACAGTGGAACCTCAGATTGCGAGTAACGCTGTTAACGTACGTTTCGCAATACAAGCACTGTATTCGTAAAAATCCTGGGCTATATTCTCTTACATTTTCGGCGGGCGGCGCGTAACCCATTTACACTCCGCCGCCCCAACCTACAGGAGCAAGTGCTGTATTCCCCAAACACTTGCTCCGTAGTTTGGGGCGGCGTAGTGTATTTGGCCCGGCGTATCCCCGCGTAAATCCAAGGGGGCGGCTTCTATTTAAATTAAGCGCGCCCCCGATTCGAGCGAACTGCGCATGCGCCGGGCTTAAGATAGCCCAGTGCGCATGCTCCAGTTCTCGCGTAAAACGTCAATGACGCCGACGTGTGCGTCATTGACGTAAAGTCGTATTCAAGAACGACTTAGTAAAACGACGTACCCGACGGGAAAACACAACGCGGACCCGACGCCATACTTAACATGGCCTACGTGGGACTGGCGTAAGGTTACCCCTCATATAGCAGGGGTAACCTTACGCCTACGCAAACGACGTAAACGACGGTTACGCAACGCGAATTTGTTCGGGAATCGGCGTATCAGGCTCATTTGCATAAACAAATGAGACCTGAACGTAAACGCCACCTAGCGGCCAGCAGAGTAATTACATTTAAGATCCGACAGTGTAAGTGACACTGGCCAAAAAAGAGAGATACGATGGAGTATCCTGAGATACTCCATCGTAACTATACTCAGAATATGGCCCCCTGACTCGGTTTGCGAGTGTTGTCGCGCAGAAACGAGCAGGATTCAAGCCAAAGCGGTGTGCAATACAGCGTTTGGCCTGAGGTGGGGTGGGGGCGCCGGAGCCGATCAGAGTCATCGGAAATGCTTGGGAAATCTCAGAAATACTCAGTTCCCGAGCCTTTCTGAGTTCAGCTGAGGTGTCCTCAGGACTTTCCAAATGATTATGAGGGTCTCTGGCACCCCCCCCCCCACCTCTGGCCACATGCGGTATTGCATGCAAGTGAAGTCAATGCTGAACAAATTATTTTTGTTTCCATTGAATTCAATGGGGAAACTCGCTTTCATATGCAAGTATTTTGGATTACGAGCATTCTCCTGGAACGGATTATGCTCGTAATCCAGGGTTCCACTGTATAGGGGTGGAAAATGACCATTGTTAGCAGTTCCCTTTCTAAAACTATTTTCTGGAAAAGTCAAGGGGGTAGATTCAGGTAGGGGCGAACAAAACTGCGTTGGCGTAACATAAGAAATTTACGTTACGCCTCCGCAAGTTTTACTGGCAAGTGCTTGATTCACAAAGCACTTGCCTGTAAAGTTGCGGAGGCGTAGCGTAAAAGTGTCCGGTGTAAGCGCGCGTAGTTTAAATGATCCCGTAGGGGGCGTGGATCATTTAAATTAGGCGCGTTCTCGCGTCGAACGTACCGCGCATGCGCCGTCCCTAAAATTTTCCGACGTGCATTGCGGCAAATGACGTCGCAAGGACGTCATTTGCTTCGACGTGAACGTAAATGGCGTCCAGCGCCATTCACGAACAACTTACGCAAACGACGTAAATTTTGAAAATCGCGACGCGGGAACGACGTCCATACTTAACAATGGCTGCCCCTCCTAATAGCAGGAGCAGCCTTACAACAAAAACGATGTACGCAAACAACGTAGAAATCGAACGCCGGGCGCACGTACGTTTGGGAATCGGCGTAGGTATGCAATTTGCATACTGTACACTGACAACTACGGGAACGCCACCTAGCGGTCAGCGTCAGAATGCACCCTAAGATACGACGGCATAAGAGACTTATGCCAGCCGTATCTTAGGCTAAAGTCGGCGTATCTAGCTTTCTGAATAAAGAAAGTAGATACGCCGGCGCAACTAAGCAATTACGCTGCGTATCTATGGATACGCAGGCGTAATTGCTACCTGAATCTACCCCATGGTCTAGTTTATCTGCCAGCAATGTTCTCAGACAGACACTCTGGCCCAGATTCACAGAGAGCAAGGCGCACATTACGTCGCCGTAGAGCAAACACCGTACGCCACGCCAACGTAGCGCGGAATGACAAGCATTGCATTCAGCAAGCCAGTGCTCCCAACGCTGCGCCAGCGTGGCGTGGGTTTCGAAGGTGCAGGTCGGTGTAGGTGGAAGTGGGCGTGACCCCATGCAAATGATGGGCCGAGCGCCAGACAGGTACGTATCACGAAACTGCGCATGCGCCGTGACGTGGACGCATGCACAGCACCCCCCTGCGCCTGCTCACAACCACGCCGGCACAACTGCCTAAGCTACGCCGGATCACCGCGTACGCCGTGAACATAACGTACGCCCAGCCAGACACACGTCCAACGCACAATACGCCGGCATGTGTTCCCTGGAGCAGACCTGTGCACGTCTGTTGCCCGGTTGCACCTCATTTATGGTAAATAAATGCTACGCATCTCGCGTAGCATGCGTCGGGCACACGCACGTTCGTGAATCGGCGTATTACCCTCATTTGCATGTTTGAATGGCTAATCAATGGGAGCGGCACCATGCGCCCAGCCTAAATGTGCGCCCACCCTACGCCGGCGTGTGCAAGCTACGTCGGCGGGGTGTAGCCTGTTTTTAGGCGCATGTTGGTTCGTGGGTCTTCCGCACACATACGCCGGCGCACATCGGCACTTACGTTGGCGTAACGTGTTATACGTCGGCGTAAGTGCTTCGTGAATCTGGGCCTCTATCTTCTACAAAAAAAGTACATGGCTTCAGCCCTTACTCATTAAAAATGATTAATAAGCAACACTGTAGCAAGACAATTGGTGTCAGACTTGAAAGTTATGCAGAGAAAGAAAGTGACAGCTTGTGAAATGATGGAGAACAGAAATGTGAACACAAATATGTTCTGCCTTTCTAGAGAGCTCAGCAGTCATTACAATTTTGACACATATGAACCATGTTGCAATCAAATTAGTTTACTAGGCAACGCAAATCAAAGCAATCCTACAGCATCCATTAAGGGGTGTTTCAGAAAGTTGAACTAGATAACCTACAGAAAGGAAAAACAGAGCGGAGATATTACTGGAAGCGCAAAATGGGAATTATGACTAGGCCACCAAGGCAATGGGACCCCATGTAAAGAACTAATGGCGCGTACACGCGACCCGGGAATTTCCGACAAGAAAAGTTCGATGTGAGCTTTTGGTCGGAAATTCCGACCGTGTGTAGGCACCATCTGACTTTTCCTGTCGGAATTTCTGACAACAAAAATTGGAGAGCTGGGGGTAGATTCAGGTAGGGGCGCGCACTGATACGGCGGCGCAGCGTATCGTCTGTACGATACGCCGTCGTAAATTACAGGAGCAAGCGCTGTATTCACGAAGCACTTGCTCCGTAATTTGCGGTGGCGTAGCGTAAAAGGGGCCGGCGTAAGCTCGCGTAATTCAAATGATCCGGTAGGGGGCGTGGATCATTTAAATTAGGGGCGTTCCCGCGCTGAACGTACTGCGCATGCGCCGTCCCTTAAAATTTCCCGGCGTCGCAAGGACTTTATTGGTTTTGACGTGAACGTAAATGGCGTCCAGCGCCATTCACGGACGACTTACGCAAACGACGTAACATTTTCAAATCGCGACGTGGGAACGATGTCTATACTTAACATTGGCTGCGCCTCCTAATAGCAGGAGCAACGTTACGACAATAACGAGTTACGCAAACAACGTAAAAAACGAACGCCGGGCGCACGTACGTTTGTGAATCGGCGTAAATATGTAATTTGCATACTCTACGCTGACAACTACGGAAGCGCCACCTAGCGGCCAGCGTGAGAATGCACCCTAAGATACGACGGCGTAAGAGACTTATGCCAGTCGTATCTTAGGCTAATGTCGGTGTATCTAGCTTTCTGAATACGGAAAATAGATACGCCGGCGTAGCTTTAAATTTACGCAGCGTATCTATGGATACGCCGGCGTAAATCGTTCCTGAATCTACCCCCCCCTGGTTCTCAATTTTCTTGTCGGAAATTCTGACACGCACAAAAATCCACGCATGCCCAGGAAATCAAGCAGAAGAGCCGCACTCCCTATTGAACTTCATTTTTCTCGGCTCGGCGTACATGTTGTACGTCACCGCGTTCTTGATGGTCGGAATTTTGTGTGACCGTATGTATGCAACACAAGTTTGAGCAAACTTTCCGTCGAAAAAAAAAAATCCACGGTTTTCTTGTCGGAATTTCCGATCGCGCGTACGCGGCATAACAGTTTAATTCCCATGTGGATGGCTTAGATGCCAATAACAGATACGTTTTAGCAAGAATGTACACGATATGGTCAAACATTTGTGAACACCATGACCATCACACCTACGTTGTATGTGAGCTTTTTGGACATTCCATTCCAAAACCATGAGCGTTAATATGGAGTAGATGTTAATTAATATGGAGTTGCCCCCTTTGTGACCATAACATCCTCCACTCTTCTGGGAAGACGTTCCACACAATTTTTGAGGGTGTCTATGGGAATTTGTACCCATTTGTGAGGTCAGGTACATATCTTGAATGAGAAGATCTGGTTCACACGTTTTGCCCCACATTGGGCGCCAAAAAAAAAAAGACCTGGTTTACCATATGCATTCCAATTCATCCCAAAGCTGTTCAGTAGGGTTAAGGTCATGTACTGTTGTTGGATGAAAAGACCTGGCTTACCATCGGAGTTCCAATTCATCCCAATGCTGTTCAGTAGGGTTGAGGTCAGTTACTGTTGTTGGATGTGAAGACCTGGCTCACCATCGGAGTTCCAATTCATCCCAATGCTGTTCAGTAGGGTTGAGGTCAGGGCTCTGTTGTTGGATGAGAACACCTGGCTCACCATCGGAGTTTCAATTCATCCCAATGCTGTTCAGTAGGGATGAGGTGTGGGCTCTGTTGATGGATGAGAAGACCTGGCTCACCATCAGAGTTTCAATTCATCCCAATGCTGTTCAGTAGGGTCGAGGTCAGGTACTGTTGCTGGATGAGAAGACCTGGCTCACCATCAGAGTTCCAATTCATACCAAATCTGTTCAGTAGGGTTAAGGTCAGGTACTGTTGTTGGATGAGAAGACTTGGCTCACCATCAGAGTTCTAATTCATCCCAATGCTGTTCAGTAGGGTTGAGGTCCGAGCTCTGTACAGTACACTTGAGTTCCTCCACATCAAACTGTTCACACCATGTTTTTATGGAGCTGACTCTACTCTTCTCGAAAAGCTTCCCACAACATTTTGGACTATGTCTGTGGGAATTTGTGTCCAGTCAGCCAACAGAACATTTATCAGGCACTGATCTTGGAAGTGAAGACCTGGCTAGTAGTTGAGCCCCACATTGGGCGCCAAAAAAAAAAAAAAAAACCTATCTGGCAATCAGCATTCCAATTCATCCCAAAGGTGTTCAGTAGGGTTGAGATCAGGTACTGTTGTTGGATGAGAAGACCTGGCCCACCATCGGAGTTCCAATTCATCCCAAAACTGTTCAGTAGGGTTGAGATCAGGTACTGTTGTTGGATGAGAAGACCTGGCCTACCATCGGAGTTCCAATTCATCCCAAAGCTGTTCAGTAGGGTTGAGATCAGGTACTGTTGTTGGATGAGAAGACCTAGCTCACCATTGGAGTTCCAATTCATCCTAATGCTGTTCAGTAGGGATGAGGTCCGGGCTTTGTACAGGACACTGGAGTTCCTCCACATCAAACTGTTCACATCATGTCTTTATGGAGCTGACTCTACTCTTCTCGAATGACTTCCCACAACATTTTGGACTGTGTCTCTGGGAATTTGTGTCCAGTCAGCCAACGGAACATTTATCAAGCACTGATCTTGGATGAGAAAACCTGGCTCACATGTTAAGGCCCACATTGGGCACCAAAAAAAAGAAAAAACCTGTCTGGCAATCAGCATTCCAGTTCATCCCAAAGGTGTTCAGTAGGGTTGAGGACTCACCAGAGCTCCTCCACACCAACCTGGTCAAACCATGTCAATATAAAATTGCCCTCTCCCCTTTGTGGATATACAGTACCGTTCTCCATTTTTCTAAAGGAACTTTCCACAAGATTTTGGAGCAGATACTTTTTAGCAAGAATGTACACGATATGGTCAAACATTTGTGAACACCTGACCATCACACCTACGTTGTATATGAGCTTTTTGGACATTCCATTCCAAAACCATGAGCGTTAATATGAAGTAGATGTTAATTAATATGGAGTTGCCCCCTTTGTGACCATAACATCCTCCACTCTTCTGGGAAGACGTTCCACACAATTTTTGAGGGTGTCAATGGGAATTTGTACCCATTTGTGAGGTCAGGTACATATCTTGAATGAGAAGATCTGGCTCACACGTTTTGCCCCACATTGGGCGCCAAAAAAAAAGACCTGGTTTACCATCTGCATTCCAATTCATCCCAAAGCTGTTCAGTAGGGTTAAGGTAATGTACTGTTGTTGGATGAATAGACCTGGCTAACCATCGGAGTTCTAATTCATCCCAAAGCTGTTCAGTAGGGTTAAGGTAATGTACTGTTGTTGGATGAATAGACCTGGCTAACCATCGGAGTTCTAATTCATCCCAAAGCTGTTCAGTAGGGTTGAGGTCAGTTACTGTTGTTGGATGAGAAGACTTGGCTCACCATCAGAGTTCTAATTCATCCCAAAGCTGTTCAGTGGTGTTGAGGTCAAGTACTGTTGTTGGATGAGAAGACTTGGCTCACCATCAGAGTTCTAATTCATCCCAATGCTGTTCAGTAGGGTTGAGGTCAGGGCTCTGTTGTTGAATGAGAAGACCTGGCTCACCATCGGAGTTCTAATTCATCCCAAAGCTGTTCAGTAGAGATGAGGTCAGGTACTGTTGTTGGATGGGAAGACCTGGCTCACCATCAGAGTTCCAATTCATCCCAATGCTGTTTAGTAGGGTTGAGGTCAGGGCTCTGTACAGGACACTTGAGTTCCTCCACATCAAACTGTTCACACCATGTCTTTATGGAGCTGACTCTACTCTTCTCGAAAAGATTCCCACAACATTTTGGACTATGTCTGTGGGAATTCGTTTCCAGTCAGCCAACGGAAAATATATCAGCCACTGATCTTGGAAGTGAAGACCTGGCTCAGTAGTTGAGCCCCACATTGGACTCGTCATCATTTAGAGGAGGAGCCTTATACTTTTGCCGATATAATGTACGTCTAAATTTCTATTGGCTTTGTTGGCCAAAATGAGACAGATTCTATGTAAATTTCTGTTCATGGCATAGTGGAACCTTGGATTGCGAGTAACGGGGATAACAAGCGTTTTGCAATACAAGCACTGTATTTTGCAAGTGTTGTCTCGCAAAACGAGCAGGATTCAAGCCACAGCGGTGTGCAGTACCGTTTCTGGCCTGAGGTGGGGGGGCGCTGGAGCCGAGCGGAGTTGTTCAGAAATGCTCGAAAAACCTCGGAAATACTCCGTTCTTGAGCCTTTCCAAGGTTTTCCGAGTTCAGCCGAGCTGTCCTCTGGCCTTTCTAGCAGCTTCCGAGGCGCTCTGGCACCCCCGCCTCTGGCCGCATGCGGTATTGCATGCCATTGAAGTCAATGCGGAACAAATTATTTTTGTTTCCATTGACTTTAATGGGGAAACTCTCTTTGATATGAGAGTGCTTTGGATTATGAGCATTCGTAATCCGAGGTTCCTCTGTATTTTTATTTCTTGGTTTATTTTACACTTGTACTAAACTGTAAGATTGTGGTTTGGTCCCAATAGATGGGGGTGATGAAAAGTTTATGTCTTCATGTCAAACACTTAAGGGGCTAAAATGAAGAGTGGGATTTGCGAAGGGAGACGGCTCACTGTAAGCGGGTCGGTCCTATGCCTACGGGATCGCGCTGACTGCAAAGTAGAATTCCCGAAGGGAGTATTATGCAAAGGGCGCCGAACACAAACACAAGCCGCTAATAGAAAAAAAAAAAAAGTTTGGAAAATGCATTGCTGGAGGCAGAAGACCACAACAAAATGGCGACAGTTTAAAGAACTTTTATACAGTGTCTTCTACTCCTCGTATTTCCATATCCAAACCCCAAACACTCGTTTATTTCAGTGCCTTAATTTAATAATTAAATTAACTTTTCTGTTCTGAGTTTTCTGTATTCAAAAATTTGCCAAAACAGAAACACTCAGTTCTCCTCTATATAGATCTTTATATCACTAGAGGGGTCTTCATCAGGAGGAAGGAGGTCCGGATTCCTCTATATAGATCTTTATATCACTAGAGGGGTCTTCATCAGGAGGAAGGAGGTCCTGATTCCTCTATATAGATCTTTATATCACCAGAGGAGTCTTCATCAGGAGGAAGGAGGTCCTGATTCTTCTATATAGATCTTTATATCACTAGAGGGGTCTTCATCAGGAGGAAGGAGGTCCGGATTCCTCTATATAGATCTTTATATCACTAGAGGGGTCTTCATCAGGAGGAAGGAGGTCCCGATTCCTCTATATAGATCTTTATATCACTAGAGGGGTCTTCATCAGGAGGAAGGAGATCCTGATTCCTCTATATAGATCTTTATATCACTAGAGGGGTCTTCATCAGGAGGAAGGAGGTCCTGATTCCTCTATATAGATCTTTATATCACTAGAGGGGTCTTCATCAGGAGGAAGGAGATCCTGATTCCTCTATATAGATCTTTATATCACTAGAGGGGTCTTCATCAGGAGGAAGGAGTTCCTGATTCCTCTATATAGATCATTATATCACTAGAGGGGTCTTCATCAGGAGGAAGGAGGTCCTGATTCCTCTATATAGATCTTTATATCACTAGAGGGGTCTTCATCAGGAGGAGGAGGTCCCGATTCTTCTCTATAGATCTTTATATCACTAGAGGGGTCTTCATCAGGAGGAAGGAGGTCCTGATTCCTCTATATAGATCTTTATATCACCAGAGGAGTCTTCATCAGGAGGAAGGAGGTCCTGATTCTTCTATATAGATCTTTATATCACTAGAGGGGTCTTCATCAGGAGGAAGGAGGTCCGGATTCCTCTATATAGATCTTTATATCACTAGAGGGGTCTTCATCAGGAGGAAGGAGGTCCCGATTCCTCTATATAGATCTTTATATCACTAGAGGGGTCTTCATCAGGAGGAAGGAGATCCTGATTCCTCTATATAGATCTTTATATCACTAGAGGGGTCTTCATCAGGAGGAAGGAGGTCCTGATTCCTCTATATAGATCTTTATATCACTAGAGGGGTCTTCATCAGGAGGAAGGAGATCCTGATTCCTCTATATAGATCTTTATATCACTAGAGGGGTCTTCATCAGGAGGAAGGAGTTCCTGATTCCTCTATATAGATCATTATATCACTAGAGGGGTCTTCATCAGGAGGAAGGAGGTCCTGATTCCTCTATATAGATCTTTATATCACTAGAGGGGTCTTCATCAGGAGGAGGAGGTCCCGATTCTTCTCTATAGATCTTTATATCACTAGAGGGGTCTTCATCAGGAGGAAGGAGGTCCTGATTCCTCTATATAGATCTTTATATCACCAGAGGAGTCTTCATCAGGAGGAAGGAGGTCCTGATTCTTCTATATAGATCTTTATATCACTAGAGGGGTCTTCATCAGGAGGAAGGAGGTCCGGATTCCTCTATATAGATCTTTATATCACTAGAGGGGTCTTCATCAGGAGGAAGGAGGTCCCGATTCCTCTATATAGATCTTTATATCACTAGAGGGGTCTTCATCAGGAGGAAGGAGATCCTGATTCCTCTATATAGATCTTTATATCACTAGAGGGGTCTTCATCAGGAGGAAGGAGGTCCTGATTCCTCTATATAGATCTTTATATCACTAGAGGGGTCTTCATCAGGAGGAAGGAGATCCTGATTCCTCTATATAGATCTTTATATCACTAGAGGGGTCTTCATCAGGAGGAAGGAGTTCCTGATTCCTCTATATAGATCATTATATCACTAGAGGGGTCTTCATCAGGAGGAAGGAGGTCCTGATTCCTCTATATAGATCTTTATATCACTAGAGGGGTCTTCATCAGGAGGAGGAGGTCCCGATTCTTCTCTATAGATCTTTATATCACTTGAGGGGTCACCAGCAGGAGGAAGAACTACGATGTAGCAAATCTATAGCACAGCGATCGTATCTTTATAAGAGAAACAGATTTGCCAGAATCCTGGAAATCAAGTGGAAACAACGTAACAAAGCGCTGGCAGAGATTGGCAACTTTCCCATATTAACCCTTTTCTTTGCAATCTTGAAATCCGCCAGCAAACGCTCCTCAGTCCGGCGCCCCCTCCCCCGCCGGTCCTAGCCCCAGGCTCTTGTATAAACTGCAGTTTTACGCTTCACTTAGTCAATCTACTATGACTGGACGATCGATATTCAGATATTGAGCTGTGCTCTGGGTGTGGAGTCCCCGGGGCAAACTCCTCATAAAACAAACAGCCTTCATGATATGACCTCACAGCCAATCCGCAACCATCAAGATTAATTAACTGCCGGGCCGGCCCTCGGAAAGCACGGGAAAATACGGACCGGAAGAGGAGGACTGGAGGATGCGCGGTCGTTACATTGTATATACAGTAGATGGAGACGTCGTGGGTAGGACAGACAGTCTGCTCTGCGCATCAGAAACTATTCTCACTTTCTACAATAAAATCACTGCGGTGGATTCAGTAAGCAATTGCGTCTGCGTATCCATAGATACGCAGCGCAATTGCTTAGTTGCGCCGGCGTATCGACTGCTCCTGATTCAGGAAGCTCGATACGCCGACTGCAGCCTAAGATATGCGCGGCATAAGGCTCTTATGCCGTCGTATCGTAGGCTGCATTCTTACGCTGGCCGCTAGGGGGCGTTCCCGTAGTGCTCAGTGTAGAGTATGCAAATTGCATATTCACGCCGATTCACAACCCTACGCGCGCCCTGCGTACGCATTTTACGCCGTTTACGTTCGTCGGGTTCCGCGTAAGGCTGCTCCTGCTATTAGCAGGGGCAGCCAATGCTACGTATACCCGTCGTTCCCGCGTCACGATGTTTGAAAATTACGTCGTTTGCGTAAGTGAATCGTGAATGGCGCTGGACGCCATTTACGTTCACGTTAAAGCAAATGACGTCCTTGCGGCGTCATTTGCCGCAATGCACGTCGGGAAAGTTTCCCGACGGAGCATGCGCACTACGTTCGGCGCGGGAACGCGCCTAATTTAAATGATCCACGCCCCCTACGGGATCATTTAAATTACGCGCGCTTACGCCGGCCATTTTTACGGAGCGCCCACGCAAATTACGGAGCTACTGCTTCGTGAATGAAGCGTAGCGCAGGTAATTTACGGAGGCGCAGCGTTAAAACGGTGCGCTGCGCCTCCGTAAGAGTGCTCGCCCCTACCTGAATCCACCCCCTTGTTTTTCTTACATCTCAGTGCTGCTGATCTCCTGCCTCCTCTTTGCATCCATAGATATGACATCCGGGTTCAGTGAATCTAAGATTTGCTTATTCGCGCTCTCGCAGTGTCCTGCGGTGAATTGCTTTTCAAAGGTTGGTTGACGGGAAGCTGAGAGGCGATTGGTCCACTCTTCACTTCCTGTTTTAACCCTGAAAAGGCCACAACACGGTGCCGCAGACGCATGCATTACTGGCCAGAGTGGGGGGCTCTAATATAGGAGGTGTGTTACTGGGCAGAGTGGGGCGCTCTAATACAGGAGGGGTGTTACTGGGGCAGAGTGGGGCGCTCTAATACAGGAGGGGTGTTACTGACCAGAGTGGGGGGCGCTCCAATACAGGAGGGGTGTTACTGGTCAGAGTGGGGGGCGCTCTAATACAGGAGGGGTGTTACTGGGCAGAGTGGGGGGCTCTAATACAGGAGGGGTGTTACTGGCCAGAGTGGGGGCGCTCTAATACAGGAGGGGTGTTACTGGCCAGAGTGGGGGGCGCTCTAATACAGGAGGGGTGTTACTGGCCAGAGTGGGGGGTGCTCTAATACAGGAGGGGTGTTACTGGCCAGAGTGGGGGCGCTCTAATACAGGAGGGGAGTTACTGGGCAGAGTGGGGGGTGTTCTAATACAGGAGGGGTGTTACTGGTCAGAGTGGGGGCGCTCTAATACAGGAGGGGAGTTACTGGTCAGAGTGGGGGGCTCTCTAATACAGGAGGGGTGTTACTGACCAGAGTGGGGGGCGCTCTAATACAGGAGGTGTGTTACTGGTCAGAGTGGGGCGCTCTAATACAGGAGGGGTGTTACTGACCAGAGTGGGGGGCGCTCCAATACAGGAGGGGTGTTACTGGTCAGAGTGGGGGCGCTCTAATACAGGAGGGGTGTTACTGGTCAGAGTGGGGCGCTCTAATACAGGAGGAGTGTTACTGACCAGAGTGGGGCGCTCTAATACAGGAGGGGTGTTACTGGTCAGAGTGGGGGGCGCTCTAATACAGGAGGGGTGTTACTGGGCAGAGTGGGGGGCGCTCTAATACAGGAGGGGTGTTACTGGGCAGAGTGGGGGCGCTCTAATACAGGAGGGGTGTTACTGGGCAGAGTGGGGGGCTCTAATACAGGAGGGGTGTTACTGGCCAGAGTGGGGGGCGCTCTAATACAGGAGGGGTGTTACTGGTCAGAGTGGGGGGCGCTCTAATACAGGAGGGGTGTTACTGGGCAGAGTGGGGGGCTCTAATACAGGAGGGGTGTTACTGGCCAGAGTGGGGGCGCTCTAATACAGGAGGGGTGTTACTGGCCAGAGTGGGGGGCGCTCTAATACAGGAGGGGTGTTACTGGCCAGAGTGGGGGCGCTCTAATACAGGAGGGGTGTTACTGGCCAGAGTGGGGCGCTCTAATACAGGAGGGGTGTTACTGGTCAGAGTGGGGGGCGCTCTAATACAGGAGGGGTGTTACTGGGCAGAGTGGGGGGCTCTAATACAGGAGGGGTGTTACTGGCCAGAGTGGGGGCGCTCTAATACAGGAGGGGTGTTACTGGCCAGAGTGGGGGGCGCTCTAATACAGGAGGGGTGTTACTGGTCAGAGTGGGGGCGCTCTAATACAGGAGGGGTGTTACTGGCCAGAGTGGGGCGCTCTAATACAGGAGGTGTGTTACTGGGCAGAGTGGGGGGCACTCTAATACAGGAGGGGTGTTACTGGGCAGAGTGGGGGCGCTCTAATACAGGAGGGGTGTTACTGGGCAGAGTGGGGGGCGCTCTAATACAGGAGGGGTGTTACTGGTCAGAGTGGGGGGCGCTCTAATACAGGAGGGGTGTTACTGGTCAGAGTGGGGGGCGCTCTAATACAGGAGGTATGTTACTGGGCAGAGTGGGGGCGCTCTAATACAGTAACACAGGAGGAAGAACTACAATGTAGCAAATCTATAGCACAGCGATCGTATCTTTATAAGAGAACTCGATTTGCCACAATCCTGGAAATCACGCAGAAACAACGTAACAAAGCGCTGGCAGAGATTGGCAACTTTCCCATATTAACCCTTTTATTTACAGGAGGTTAGATGAACATCTAGAATGTCTTAACCGCTTGCCGCCCGCCGCACGATCATATACGTCAACAGAATGGCACGGCTGCACAAATGGGCGCGTATATATATGTCCACTTTAATTTACCGCCGCGTGGTCGCTCCGTGACCGCGCCCGCGGGACCTGTGGACTTGATGTCCGCCGGTGTCCCGCGATCGGTTCACGGAGCTGAAGAACAGGGAGATGCCACTGTAAACACAACCTCTCCCCGTTCTTCCTAGTGACATGACACTGATCGTCTGTTCCCTGTCATCAGGAGCAGCGATCAGTGACGTGTCACGGCAAGCCACGCCCCCTAACAGTTAGAATAACTCCCTAGAACACGCTTAACCCCTTCAGCGCCCCCTACAGGTTAACCCCTTTTTCTGCCAGTCACATTTACACAGTAATCAGTGCATTTTTATAGCACTGGTCGCTGTAAAAATGACAATGGTCCCAAAGTAGCGCCAAAATGTTTCCGATGTGTCTGCCAGAATGTCGCAGTCATGATAAAAATCGCTGATCGCCGCCATTGTTAGTAAAAAAAAAAATATTAATAAAAATGCCATAAAACTATCATCCCTCTTCAGGCTTGCACAGGTGTACTGGCTCCTCCCTCTTCAGTCTTGCACAGGTGTACAGCTCATCCCTCTTCAGTCTTGCACATGTGTACGGCTCCTCCCTCTTCAGTCTTGCACAGGTGTAGCGGCTCCTCCCTCTTCAGTCTTGCACAGGTGTACCGGCTCCTCCCTCTTCAGTCTTGCACAGGTGTATCGGCTCCTCCCTCTTCAGTCTTGCACAGGTGTACCGGCTCCTCCCTCTTCAGTCTTGCACAGGTGTACCGGCTCCTCCCTCTTCAGTCTTGCACAGGTGTATCGGCTCCTCCCTCTTCAGTCTTGCACAGGTGTACCGGCTCCTCCCTCTTCAGTCTTGCACAGGTGTACGGCTCCTCCCTCTTTAGTCTTGCACAAGTGTACGGCTCCTCCCCCATCTGTCTTGCACAGGTGTACCGGCTCCTCCCTCTTCAGTCTTGCACAGGTGTACGGCTCCTCCCCCATATGTCTTGCACAGGCGTACCGGCTCCTCCCTCTTCAGTCTTGCACAGGTGTACCGCCTCCTCTCCTGGGCTGAAATGTCTTCCTCTGATCTCACCGCACACTGTGAGCTTCTCACCATATGCATTAGAAGCTGCAGCAAGTCAGATAGAGCCCCGCCCCATTACCTGGCTGGAGGACGTCCAGCATCATCTAGCACTTTCCTCTCCAGCCTGGCTGTCACTGGCCCCGCCCCTTTCATTCATTGGATTTCAGTTCTTCCAATCACGGAGGCTCAGCATCACGTGTGGGCGTTACCTATGCAAACAGGCTGTCTAGGAATGCCCACTCCTCCAGACCGACACCCACCCATCAAGGCATTCTGATATTTGCATAACTCCTCCCAAGACCACGCCCACTGCTTGTATTAGGACTGAGGGCTCTGGGGATTGGATGTCAGGTGGGGGGGGGGGCTGGGATGTTTTCGGGAAGCCATGTACAGCATCCTGCCAGCCCCTCCCATCAGCCATGGTGGGCTTCATTGAGCATTGAATAATGAAGAACTGACCTTCTGCCTGAGGGGGTCTGCATACTTCAATTACCAATTGTGATTAGCAGAGCTATTGGGACCAGTCTACTCATCTCCCACCGACACCAATGTAAGAAGGCCCTTCTCTACTGACCACCAATGTAAGAGGGCCCTTCTCTACTGACCACCAATGTAAGGAGGCCCTTCTCTACTGACCACCGATGTAAGGAAACCCACCAATGTAAGGAAACCCTTCTCTACTGACCACCAATGTAAGGAGGCCCTTCTCTACTGACCACCAATGTAAGGAGGCCCTTCTCTACTGACCACCAATGTAAGGAGGCCCTTCTCTACTGACCACCAATATAAGGAGACCCTTCTCTACTGACCACCAATGTAAGGAGGCCCTTCTCTACTGACCACCAATGTAAGGAGGCCCTTCTCTACTGACCACCAATGTAAGGAGGCCCTTCTCTACTGACCACCAATGTAAGGAGACCCTTCTCTACTGACCACCAATGTAAGAGGACCCTTCTCTACTGACCACCAATGTAAGGAGGCCCTTCTCTACTGACCACCGATGTAAGGAAACCCACCAATGTAAGGAAACCCTTCTCTACTGACCACCAATGTAAGGAGGCCCTTCTCTACTGACCACCAATGTAAGGAGGCCCTTCTCTACTGACCACCAATGTAAGGAGGCCCTTCTCTACTGACCACCAATGTAAGGAGGCCCTTCTCTACTGACCACCAATATAAGGAGACCCTTCTCTACTGACCACCAATGTAAGGAGGCCCTTCTCTACTGACCACCGATGTAAGGAAACCCACCAATGTAAGGAAACCCTTCTCTACTGACCACCAATGTAAGGAGGCCCTTCTCTACTGACCACCAATGTAAGGAGGCCCTTCTCTACTGACAACCAATGTAAGGAGACCCTTCTCTACTGACCACCAATGTAAGGAGACCCTTCTCTACTGACCACCAATGTAAGAGGGCCCTTCTCTACTGACCACCAATGTAAGGAGACCCTTCTCTACTGACCACCAATGTAAGGAGGCCCTTCTCTACTGACCACCAATGTAAGGAGGCCCTTCTCTACTGACCACCAATGTAAGGAGGCCCTTCTCTACTGACCACCAATGTAAGGAGACTCTTCTCTACTGACTACCAATGTAAGGAGGTCCTTCTCTACTGACCACCAATGTAAGAGGACCCTTCTCTACTGACCACCAATGTAAGGAGGCCCTTCTCTACTGACCACCAATGTAAGGAGGCCCTTCTCTACTGACCACCAATGTAAGGAGACCCTTCTCTACTGACTACCAATGTAAGGAGGTCCTTCTCTACTGACCACCAATGTAAGAGGACCCTTCTCTACTGACCACCAATGTAAGGAGGCCCTTCTCTACTGACCACCAATGTAAAGAGGCCCTTCTCTACTGACCACCAATGTAAGGGGACCCTTCTCCACTGACCACCAATGTAAGGAGACCCTTCTCTACTGACCACCAATGTAAGGAGGCCCTTCTCTACTGACCACCAATGTAAGGAGGCCCTTCTCCACTGACCACCAATGTAAGGAGACCCTTCTCTACTGACCACCAATGTAAGGAGGCCCTTCTCTACTGACCACCAATGTAAGAGGACCCTTCTCTACTGACCACCAATGTAAGAGGGCCCTTCTCTACTGACCACCAATGTAAGGAGACCCTTCTCTACTGACCACCAATGTAAGGAGGCCCTTCTCTACTGACCACCAATGTAAGGAGGCCCTTCTCCACTGGCCACCAATGTAAGGAGGCCCTTCTCTACTGACCACCAATGTAAGAGGGCCCTTCTCTACTGACCACCAATGTAAGGGGCCCTTCTCTACTGACCACCAATGTAAGGAGGGCCCTTCTCTACTGACCACCAATGTAAGGAGACCCTTCTCTACTGACCACCAATGTAAGGAGGCCCTTCTCTACTGACCACCAATGTAAGGAGGCCCTTCTCCACTGGCCACCAATGTCCTGGTCTCTTTTCTGGTCGTCATTATTATTTGATGGTCCCGGAGAACGTTGGTGTCGCTCACCCTTCGGGGCCCTGAATAAGCTGAAAACAAGCTGTAAATAATTAACCAATGATAGAACGTTCCGATCGGAGGAGCTGGTGGAACGATCGGCCCCTCGTTCCCCTCTCCCAGTCACCTGAGGCTGAGAACTCGGCGTGCCTCGGGGTAGAAGATCCCCCCGAACATGAAAGCTTTGCCTTCAGGAATATATAAAGAGGACCTGTCATCAGGTATAATGGGCGGCATGCTCAGTAATGTGTCCCTCCCCCTTCCAGGTGTTTATTCACAATGCACAGTCTGATCACTGGGGGAGGGGAGACTGAGGAAATGACTCCTCCCCCTTCTACAAAGTTACAATGTACAGTCTGATCACTGAGAGGAGGGGAGACTGAGGAAATTCCAGGTGTATTCCCCATGTTTCTTCTCTTGGTTTGCCTCGTTTCTTTTGTTACAGATTACTTCCTGGGGAAATCCTTCTTCCTCTGCAGAGCGTGTCTTCCAATACCGATCCCCGATCATCAGCAGAAGTCACGCCCCTCTAATCACCTCCCGCCCTTTGTTCTCGGGACTGCCACTAATATCAGCCCCTCCCCCTTCTCTGGGTTGGAGGGATAATTAGGATCTCTCCGGCTCTTCTCTACACACAGAGTTCTCCAATAATGGCGGACTGTAAATCGCACTCGCTGCGCCTGTTCTACGCCGTTCACGTATATGCCATGGGAATCAAACTGGCTTCCCATGAAGGCGGTTTATATATGTGCGATGCATGCTGGGTCTGTGACATCACAAGGGGGGCGGTGCCTCCATGTGACGTCGCCAGGTGGCCCTGTTTTTCTATTTTCGGGTGCAGCGGTGCTGCGGTGTCCTGCGGGCGGCGTGACGATGGATCTACATCCGGGGACGTTGTTTTTTATTTTAATAAAGGAATTGTCTGTGTTTTTATTTCTTTTTGCCACTTGTTTTGGTGAATGGGTAGGGGTACATTGTACCCCATACTTAGGATCTAGGGCCCCCCCCCTTGTTAAAGGGGGCTTCCAGATTCCAACAAGCCCCCCCCATTCGCAGACCCCGAGAACCACCGGACAGGGTTGTGGGGATGAGGCCCTTGTCCCCTAGAACATGGGGACAAGATGCTTTGGGGCAGAGCCCCCCCCCTGCCCTAAATCACCCCCCCCCCATGTTGAGAGCATGTGGCATGGTTCAGGAGGAAGGGGGGGGCGCTCGCTCATTCCCCCTCCCCCTCCTTTTCTGGCCTGCCAGGCTGCATGCTTGGATAAGGGCCCGGCATGGATTTTGGGGGGACCTCACACCAATTTTCGTTTTCATTTTGGTGTGGGGGTTCCTCCCAACACAAATCTCCTCCTACCTCCTAATCGCCTCGCGGGACCCTTCCAGCTTTTCACTTGTGATACCAAATTACAGTAATTCCAGTGTGGTGACCCCTCTGTGTCCAGAGGCCTGAGATCCCTCCACCTGTTCACCGGCATTACCAGACTATTCTTGTCCCAGTGTGGTGACCCCTCTGTGACCTCGGGCCTGAGATTCCTCCCCCCCCCCGTTCACCTGTGTTATCAGAGTACTCTAGTTCCAGTGTGGTGGCCCCTCTGTGTCCTCAGGCCTGAGATCCCTCCACCCGTTCACCTGTGTTATCAGAGTACTCTAGTTCCAGTGTGGTGGCCCCTCTGTGTCCTCAGGCCTGAGATCCCTCCACCCGTTCACCTGTGTTATCAGTGTACTCTAGTTCTAGTGTGGTGGCCCCTCTGTGTCCTCAGGCCTGAGATCCCTCCACCCGTTCACCTGTGTTATCAGTGTACTCTAGTTCCAGTGTGGTGACCCCTCTGTGTCCTCGGGTCTAAAATCTCTTCACCTGTTTACCTGTGTTATCAGAGTACTCTTGTTCCAGTGTGGTCATCCCTTTTTTGTCCTCGGGCCTGAGATCCCTCTAGTAAGTTGATCACCTGTGTTACTGATGTGCTCTAGTTCCAGTGTGGCCACCCCTCTGTGCCCTCAGGCCTCAGATTCCTCTTATTGACCACCTGTGTTACTGATGTACTCTACTTCCAGTGCGGCCACCCCTCTGTGTCCTCGGGCCTGAGATCCCTCCACCCGTTCACCTGTGTTATCAGTGTACTCTAGTTCCAGTGTGGTGGCCCCTCTGTGTTCTCAAGCCTCAGGCCTGATAACTCATCCTGATACAGATATATGGAGAGGGACATATCAGACCCCCTAAAAGAAATAAATCCAAGTCCAGGTTCGGGGACACTCTAGAAACCTGTGTGGTTGGTCCATTGCCCATGCTGAGAACAATCGTGACTGAAACCCGGCTCTAAACATTCTGACTGAAGCCCACAGTACACAGCACCCTGCACCTCTGGACCCCTTTACATTACACAGCACCCTGCATCTCTGGACCCCTTTACATTACACAGCACCCTGCACCTCTGGACCCCTTTACATTACACAGCACCCTGCACCTCTGGACCCCTTTACATTACACAGCACCCTGCACCTCTGGACCCCTTTACATTACACAGCACCCTGCACCTCTGGGCCCCTTTACATTACACAGCACCCTGCACCTCTGGATCCCTTTACATTACACAGCACCCTGCACCTCTGGACCCCTTTACATTACACAGCACCCTGCACCTCTGGACCCCTTTACATTACACAGCACCCTGCACCTCTGGGCCCCTTTACATTACACAGCACCCTGCACCTCTGGGCCCATTTACATTACACAGCACCATGCACCTCTGGATACCTTTACATTACACAGCACCCTGCACCTCTGGACCCCTTTACATTACACAGTACCCTGCACCTTTTTACATTACACAGCACCCTGCACCTCTGGACCCTTTTACATTACACAGCACCCTGCATCTCTGGACCCCTTTACATTACACAGCACCCTGCACCTCTGGATCCCTTTACATTACACAGCACCCTGCACCTCTGGACCCCTTTACATTACACAGCACCCTGCACCTCTGGACCCCTTTACATTACACAGCACCCTGCACCTCTGGGCCCCTTTACATTACACAGCACCCTGCACCTCTGGGCCCATTTACATTACACAGCACCCTGCACCTCTGGATACCTTTACATTACACAGCACCCTGCACCTCTGGACCCCTTTACATTACACAGCACCCTGCACCCCTTTACATTACACAGCACCCTGCACCTCTGGACCCTTTTACATTACACAGCACCCTGCACCTCTGGATACCTTTACATTACACAGCACCCTGCACCTCTGGGCCTCTTTACATTACACAGAACCCTGCACCTCTGGACCCCTTTACATTACACAGCACCCTGCACCTCTGGGCCCCTTTACATTACATAGCACCCTGCACCTCTGGACCCCTTTACATTACATAGCACCCTGCACCTCTGGACCCCTTTACATTACACAGCACCCTGCACCTCTGGCCCCCTTTACATTACACAGCACCCTGCACATCTGGACCCCTTTACATTACACAGCACCCTGCACCCCTTTACATTACACAGCACCCTGCACCTCTGGACCCTTTTACATTACACAGCACCCTGCATCTCTGGACCCCTTTACATTACACAGCACCCTGCACCTCTGGACCCCTTTACATTACACAGCACCCTGCACCTCTGGACCCCTTTACATTACACAGCACCCTGCACCTCTGGGCCCCTTTACATTACACAGCACCCTGCACCTCTGGGCCCATTTACATTACACAGCACCCTGCACCTCTGGATACCTTTACATTACACAGCACCCTGCACCTCTGGACCCCTTTACATTACACAGCACCCTGCACCCCTTTACATTACACAGCACCCTGCACCTCTGGACCCTTTTACATTACACAGCACCCTGCACCTCTGGATACCTTTACATTACACAGCACCCTGCACCTCTGGGCCTCTTTACATTACACAGAACCCTGCACCTCTGGACCCCTTTACATTACACAGCACCCTGCACCTCTGGGCCCCTTTACATTACATAGCACCCTGCACCTCTGGACCCCTTTACATTACATAGCACCCTGCACCTCTGGACCCCTTTACATTACACAGCACCCTGCACCTCTGGCCCCCTTTACATTACACAGCACCCTGCACATCTGGACCCCTTTACATTACACAGCACCCTGCATCCTGGACCCCTTTATGTTACACAGCCCCCGCACCTCGGGACCCCTTTGCTTTACACAGCACCCTGCACCTCTGGACCCGTTTACATTACACAGCACCCTGCACCTCTGGGCCCATTTACATTACACAGCACCCTGCACCTCTGGCCCCCTTTACATTACACAGCACCCTGCACCTCTGGACCCCTTTACATTACACAGCACCCTGCACCTCTGGGCCCCTTTACATTACACAGCACCCTGCACCTCTGGGCCCCTTTACATTACACAGCACCCTGCACCTCTGGGCCCCTTTACATTACACAGCACCCTGCACCTCTGGACCCCTTTACATTACACAGCACCCTGCACCTCTGGACCCCTTTACATTACACAGCACCCTGCACCTCTGGGCCCCTTTACATTACACAGCACCCTGCATCTCTGGACCCCTTTACATTACACAGCACCCTGCGCCTCTGGATACCTTTACATTACACAGCACCCTGCACCTCTGGACTCCTTTACATTACACAGCACCCTGCACCTCTGGACCCCTTTACATTACACAGCACCCTGCACCTCTGGACTCCTTTACATTACACAGCACCCTGCACCTCAGTATGTGCCCATGGTGATGAGTATGACCTCATGATGATGATGATGACCATGTGGTGAGAAAAAATATTGCTTATCATCTGAATCTTAAACAACACCATATCCCCTTAAGTTAAGGGGCACATGGTCAACATCATGACCATGTGACCCTGAGGATTACCATGTGCCCCTGATGATAACCATGTGCCCCTGATGATTACCATGTGCCCCTGATGATGATCATGTGCCCCTGAGGATTACCATGTGCCCCTGATGATTACCATGTGCCCCTGATGATGATCATGTGCCCCTGAGGATTACCATGTGCCCCTGAGGATTACCATATGCCCCTGATGATAACCATGTGCCCCTGATGATGATCATGTGCCCCTGAGGATTACCATGTGCCCCTGAGGATTACCATGTGCCCCTGAGGATTGCCATGTGCCCCTGATGATAACCATGTGCCCCTGATGATGATCATGTGCCCCTGAGGATTACCATGTGCCCCTGATGATGACCACGTGCCCCTGATGATGACCATGTGCCCATTTCTATGGGATTTGTGCACCAAAGTCTGCAATCTAGATTTGCATGCAGCTTCAACAACCAAAACATAGGCATAGTCCAGTGTTGTCACCATCATGAAACCCACTCAATGCTTTGGACCCCCTGCAGTCACTTCCTGTCTCCACACACTCCAGTGACGCCATTTCTCAGGGCGGGTTCCCTGACGGTGACACCAGTGGAGGACCGTGTCTAGAGGGTGACAACACAGGAGCGCAGTTGGGAGACAGGGACAGAGCGTTGTCACCCTATAACAGGAAGTGATTTTCATGGGCGGGATCACCTGGTCGATCGGTGGGGGCGGAGCCCCCCTATAATATTATCCACATGTTTTTTCTTCTTATTTCTAAGGCTCATTAAAATGGTGGCCAAGCCGTACATTCCCCGCACAAATCTTTAGCGCAGGCCTTCCGACCAGCGGTGACATAACCGCCGAATAATCACCGCCCCCTCCTCCCCTCCCCCGGCGGAGGGTGACAGCCGTATTACCAGAACAGGTGAGTCAGTGTCTCCAGCTGTAAATCCCTTTCTTACGGTAAAAACAGTTTTTTTTTTTTACGCTAACCTACGCCGCCGCCGCGTTCCCGTCCATAGGTCAGCGATTATATCAACGTCACACGGAGAAAAAAAAGACCTGTGCAAGGACTATGGAAAGGGGGGGGAAATAAAAAGGAAATAGGAAGCGAGGGAGTGAGAGAAGCGCGGCGGCGGAGGGTGGGAGCGAGCGAGCGCACAGATTCTGGTACATGGTGATCCGTGCTGGAGGAGGAGGAGGTTTCCATGGTAACTGGATTCCAACTCTCCATCCTCCCCTCCCCGGGAATGATTAACCCTCGCCTTGTCACCGACCTGCCTCGGGGGAGTCACCAGCTGCCAGGCAGCTCATGTATGGAACATATAGAGAGAGAGGATAGATGGGAAGCAATAATTAGAGAGAGAGAAGAGAGAGAAGAGAGAGGAAGAGAGAGAGAGAGAGAGAGAGAGAGACAAGAGAGAGAGAGAGAGAGAGAGAGAGAGAGAGAGAGAAAGAGAGAGAGAGAGTATAGATGGGAACCAATAATTAGAGAGAGAGAGGGGAGACAGAGAAGAGAGAAGAGACAGAGAGAGATACAGAGAGAGAGAGAGAGAGAGAAGAGAAAGAGAAGAGAGAGAGGGGAGAGAGAGAGAAGAGAGAGAGAGAGAGAGAGAGAGTATAGATGGGAACCAATAATTAGAGAGAGAGAGGGGAGACAGAGAAGAGAGAAGAGACAGAGAGAGATACAGAGAGAGAGAGAGAGAGAGAGAGAGAAGAGAAAGAGAAGAGAGAGAGAGAGAAGAGAAAGAAGAGAGAGAGAGAGAGAGAGAGAAGAGAGAGAGGGGAGAGAGAGAGAAGAGAGAGAGAGAGAGTATAGATGGGAACCAATAATTAGAGAGAGAGAGAGAGGAGAGAGAAGGAGAAGAGAGAAGAGACAGAGAGAAGAGACAGAGAGAGATACAGAGAGAGAGAGAGAGAGAGAGAGAGAAGAGAAAGAGAAGAGAGAGAGGGGAGAGAGAGAGAAGAGAGAGAGAGAGAGAGAGTATAGATGGGAACCAATAATTAGAGAGAGAGAGAGGAGAGAGACAGAGAAGAGAGAAGAGACAGAGAGAAGAGAGAGAGAGGAGAGAGAGAGAGGAAGAGAGAGAGGAGTGAGAGAAGAGAGAGAGAGAGAGAGAGAGACAAGAGAGAGAGAGAAGAGAGAGAGAGGGAGAGAGAGAGAGAGTATGGATGGGAACCAATGATTAGAGAGAGAGAGAGAGAGAGAGAGAGAGAGAGAGAGAGAGGAGAGAGAGAAGAGAGAGAGAGAGAGAGAGAAGAGAGAGAGAGAAGAGAGAGAGAGACAAGAGAGAGAAGAGAGTATAGATGGGAAGCAATAATTAGAGAGAGAGGGAAGAGAGAGAGCGAGAGAGATACAGAGAGAGAGAGAGGAGTGAGAGACAAGAGAGAGAGAGAGGAGTGAGAGACAAGAGAGAGAGAGAGGAGTGAGAGACAAGAGAGAGAGAGAGGAGTGAGAGACAAGAGAGAGAGAGAGGAGTGAGAGACAAGAGAGAGAGAGAGAAGAGAGAGAGAGAGAGAGAGGGAGAGAGAGATGAGTGAGAGACAAGAGAGAGAGAGAGAAGAGAATAGAGAGAGAGGGAGAGAGAGACAAGAGAGAGAGAGTATAGATGGGAAGCAATAATTAGAGAGAGAGAGAGGAGAGAGAGAAGAGAGAGAGAGGAGAGAGAGAGACAAGAGAGAGAGAGTATAGATGGGAAGCAATAATTAGAGAGGAGAGAGAGAGAGGAGAGATAGATAGAAGAGAGAGAGAGAGAGAGAGAGAGAGGAGAGAGAGATAGAAGAGAGAGAGAGAGAGAGAGAGAGAGAGAGAGAGAGAGAGAGAGGAGAGAGAGATATAAGAGAGAGAGAGGGAGAGAGGAGAGAGAGAGAAGGGAGAGAGAAGAGAGAGAGAGGAGAGAGACAAGAGAGAGAGAGAGAAAAGAGAGACAGAGAGAGAGAGAGAGGAAGAGAGAGAGGAGAGAGAGATAGAAGAGAGAGAGAGAGAGAGAAAAGAGAGACAGAGAGAGAGAGGAAGAGAGAGAGGAGAGAGAGATAGAAGAGAGAGAGAGAGGAGAGAGACAAGATAGAGAGAGAGAGGAAGAGAGAGAGGAAGAGAGAGAGGAGAGAGAGATAGAAGAGAGAGAGAGAGGAGAGAGACAAGAGAGAGAGAGAGTATAGATGGGAAGCAATAATTAGAGAGAGAGGGAAGAGAGAGAGAGAGAGCGAGAGAGATACAGAGAGAGAGAGAGGAGTGAGAGACAAGAGAGAGAGAGAGAGGAGTGAGAGACAAGAGAGAGAGAGAGAGGAGTGAGAGACAAGAGAGAGAGAGAGGAGTGAGAGACAAGAGAGAGAGAGAGGAGTGAGAGACAAGAGAGAGAGAGAAGAGAGAGAGACAAGAGAGAGAGAGAAGAGAGAGAGAGAAGAGAGAGAAGAGAGAGAGAGGGAGAGAGAGATGAGTGAGAGACAAGAGAGAGAGAGAGAAGAGAATAGAGAGAGAGGGAGAGAGAGACAAGAGAGAGAGAGTATAGATGGGAAGCAATAATTAGAGAGGAGAGAGAGGAGAGAGAGAGAGAGAGAGAGAGAGAGGAGAGAGAGATAGAAGAGAGAGAGAGAGAGAGAGAGAGGAGAGAGAGATATAAGAGAGAGAGGGAGAGAGGAGAGAGAGAGAAGGGAGAGAGAAGAGAGAGAGAGGAGAGAGACAAGAGAGAGAGAGAGAGAAAAGAGAGACAGAGAGAGAGAGGAAGAGAGAGAGGAGAGAGAGATAGAAGAGAGAGAGAGAGAGAGAGAGAAAAGAGAGACAGAGAGAGAGAGAGAGAGGAAGAGAGAGAGGAGAGAGAGATAGAAGAGAGAGAGAGAGGAGAGAGACAAGAGAGAGAGAGAGAGAGAGAGAAGAGAGACAAGAGAGAGAGAGAGAGTATACATGGGGACCAATAATTAGAGAGAGAGAGAAAAGAGAGACACAGAGAGAGAGAAGAAAGAGAAGAGAGAGAGAGAGACATATATATCTATATATAGAGAGGCAGAGATAATAACTGTTTAAAAAAAAGTATCAAATTGTATCACCCGTTCAATATATATATTTCTCTATTCCCTTCTATTCTATTCCTCTATTCTATTCTATTTTCCTCTATTCTTTTCCTCTATTCCCTTCCTCTATTATATTCCTCTATTCCATTCTATTATTTTGCTCTATGCTATTCTTCTATTCTATTCTATTCCTCTATTCTTTTCCATTCTATTCTATTCCTCAATTCTATTATATTCTTCTATTCCATTCTATTCTATTCCTCTATTCTATTATATTCCTTTATTCCATTCTATTCTATTCCTCTATTCTTTTCTAATCTATTCCTCTATTCTATTATATTCCTTTATTCCATTATTTTATATTCCTTTATTCCATTCTATTCTATTCCTTTATTATTTTCTAATCTATTCCTCTATTCTATTCCTCTATTCTATTCTTCTATTACATTATTTTCTATTCCTCTATTTTTTTCTATTCCTCTATTCTATTCTGTTCCTCTATTCTATTTTTTTTCTATTCTATTCCTCTATTCCATTGGGTGCTCAACCTGTGGCCCTCCATCTTTTATAGAACTCCAATTCCCATCATGCCTCTGACTTTGGGAGTCAAGCTTGTAACTGTCAGCGGCTTGCAATGCATCATGGGACTTGTAGTTCTGCAACAGCTGGAGGGCAACAGGTTAAGCACCCATGCTCTATTCCATTCTATTCTGTTCCTCTATTTCATTCCATTCTATTCTATTCCTCTATTCTTTTCTATTATATTCCTCTATTCCATTCCATTATATTCTACTCAAATTACATTATATTCTGTTCCTCTATTTCATTCCATTCTATTCAATTACATTCTATTCTGTTCCTCTTTTCCATTCCATTCTATTCTATTTAATTACATTCTATTCTGTTCCTCTATTCCATTTCATTCTATACTATTCAATTACATTCTATTCTGTCCCTCTATTCCATTCTATGCTATTCAATTACATTCTATTCTGTTCCTCTATTCCATTCCATTCTATTCTATTCAATTACATTCCATTCTGTTCCTCTATTCCATTCTATGCTATTCAATTACATTCTATTCTGTTCCTCTATTTCATTCCATTCTATTCTATTCAAATACATTCTATTCTGTTCCTCTATTCCATTCCATTCTATACTATTCAATTACATTCTATTCTGTTCCTCTATTCCATTTCATTCTATACTATTCAATTACATTCTATTCTGTTCCTCTCTTCCATTCTATACTATTCAATTACATTCTATTCTGTTCCTCTCTTCCATTCTATTCTATTCAATTACATTCTATTCTGTTCCTCTATTCCATTCCATTCTCATCTATTCAATGCCATTTTATTCTGTTCCTCTATTCCATTCCATTCTATTCGATTACATTCTATTCTGTTCCTCTATTCCATTCTATTCTATTCTATTCAATTACATTCTATTCTGTTCCTCTATTCCATTCTATTCTATTCTATTCAATTACATTCCATTATATTCCTCTATTCTTTTCTATTCTATTCCTCTATTCCATTCCATTATATTCTACTCAAATTACATTATATTCTGTTCCTCTATTTCATTCCATTCTATTCAATTACATTCTATTCTGTTCCTCTTTTCCATTCCATTCTATTCTATTTAATTACATTCTATTCTGTTCCTCTATTCCATTTCATTCTATTCTATTCTTTTACATTCTATTCTATTCCTCTATTTCTAATAAGGGAAGGTGTTAGACTGCTGCGATTCCGGAGAAGGTGATGCACGCGGTGTCTGTACTACAATCCCCCTCCCTCCCTCCCTCCCTTCTCCCTGTGCGCTGTCCATACCTCTCCATACAACAAGGACAGGTCCCCTACCCCGGGATTTGCGTCCTCCGGTAGGAATTCCATGCGGACCTGAGAGCCGGCCCGGCCGGGTCCCGTCCTTTTCCTCCAGCCTCCATTTTGCAGCACCCAGATTCCTCCGTCCATTTTCTCAGCAGACGGAGATGGAAATGCAGGAGGAAAAAAAAAAAAAAACGTCAACTCCCTCGGAGCGGAGCCGTCACACATTGCTAGAGAGCCGAGTACACGGCATGCACGAGCCGCCGGGACCCGGGGCCCTGGGGGAGTCTGCACACCGGGGCGAGACACAGGGGGGGCAGCTGTATCTGCAATATTTGGGGGGAGTCTCAGGATTTCGTGACGTGGAAGGGTGGTGAATACTATTCTCAGGGCCCCCCCCATGCTAAAGTGACTTCTGATAACATGAGAGGCCTCCTTAGCATTACGTGAGTGATCTGGCCAGCTTGAGGAATCAGGCCGGGGGGGCGCCCGCAACGTGTTGGGGGGGGTTCCTAAAGTCTCGTCTTGTACCGAAGTACTCATCAGCGCTAAGCCTGTGCCGCATGCTTTTATACTCATCGAGCCGCCATATAAGTGCTAAAAGGCACGCTAAAGTGACTTACGACGACATCGGCCCTGATTAAGGCCTGGCGGGCCGAAACACGTTGGCTTTTCTTTTTTGACTGCTGTTCACATGCAATAATGAAACAATGTTTTAGCTTTCATAGCACCAGCCTTTCTCCTTTTTTTTTTTTGCATGGACTTAAAAAAGGAGAAAGGCCGGTGCTATGAAAGCTAAAACATTGTTTCATAATTGCATGTGAACAGCAGTCAAAAAAGAAAGCCAAACGTGTTTCGGCCCGCCAGGCCTTAATCAGGGTCAATGTTGCCGTAAGTCACTTTAGCGTGCCTTGAGTGATTTTTGCACCATGATGAATCAGGCCCGGGACACCCGGAACGTAGGGGGTTCCTAAAGCCTCGTCTTGTACCAAAGTACTCATCAGCGCTAAAAAAGCACGCTAAAGCTACTTATGTCAACATTGGCCCTGATTAAGGCCTGGCGGCCGAAACGTGTTTGGCTTTTCTTTTTTGACTGCTGTTCACAGGCAATAATGAAACGATGTTTTAGCTTTCATAGCACCAGCCATGGACTTAACTTACGACAGCATTGGCTGAGAGGCCACTTTAGCATGCCTCGAGTGTTTTTTGCAGAATCAGGGCCCCGGGACACCCGGAATTTATGTACTCAGGAGACCCGCAACTCAGGAGACCCGCAGCTTTAGCGTGCCTTGAGTGATTTTTTCACCATGATGAATCAGGCCCGGAACGTGGGGGGGTTCCTAAAGCCTCGTCTTGTACCGAAGTACTCATCAGCGCTAAAAAGGCACGCTAAAGCGACTTACGGCAACATCGGCCCTGATTAAGGCCTGGCGGACGAAACGCGTTTGGCTTTCTTTTTTGACTGCTGTTCACAGGCAATAATGAAACGATGTTTTAGCTTTCATAGCCCCGGCCTTTCTTCTTTTTTTTTTTGCATGGACTTAAAAAAGAAGAAAGGCCGGTGCTATGAAAGCTAAAACATCGTTTCATAATTGCATGTGAACAGCAGTCAAAAAAGAAAAGCCAACGTGTTTCGGCCCGCCAGGCCTTAATCAGGGTCAATGTTGCCGTAAGTCACTTTAGCGTGCCTTCAGTGATTTTTGCACCATTATGAATCAGGCCCGGGACACCCGGAACGTGGGGGGTTCTTAAAGCCTCGTCTTGTACCAAGTACTCATCAGCGCAAAAAGGCACGCTAAAGCGACTTACGGCAACATTGGCCCTGATTAAGGCCTGGCGGACGAAACTCGTTGGCTTTCTTTTTTGACTGCTGTTCATAGCACCAGCCTTTCTCCTTTTTTTTTTTTTGCATGGACTTAACTTACGACAGCATTGGCTGAGAGGCTACGTTAGCATGCCTCGAGTGTTTTTTGCAGAATCAGGGCCCCGGGATACCCGGAATTTATGTACTCAGGAGACCCGCAACTTTAGCGTGCCTTGAGTGATTTTTGCACCATGATGAATCAGGCCCGGGACACCCGGAACGTGGGGGGGTTCCTAAAGCCTCGTCTTGTACCGAAGTACTCGTCAGCGCTAAAAGGCACGCTAAAGCGACTTACGGCAACATTGGCCCTGATTAAGGCCTGGCGGTCCGAAACGCGTTGGCTTTCTTTTTTGACTGCTGTTCACAGGCAATAATGAAACAATGTTTTAGCTTTCATAGCACCGGCCGTTCTCCTTTTTTTTTTTTTTTTGCATGGACTTAAAAAAGGAGAACGACCGGTGCTATGAAAGCTAAAACATCGTTTCATCATTGCATGTGAACAGCAGTCAAAAAAGAAAGCCAACGCGTTTCGGACCGCCAGGCCTTAATCAGGGCCAATGTTGCCGTAAGTCACTTTAGCGTGCCTTGAGTGATTTTTGCACCATGGTGAATCAGGCCCAGGACGCCCGGAACGTGGGGGGGGGGGGGGTTCTTAAAGCTTCGTCTTGTACCAAGTACTCATCAGCGCAAAAAGGCACGCTAAAGCGACTTACGGCAACATTGGCCCTGATTAAGGCCTGGCGACCGAAACGCGTTTGGCTTTTCTTTTTGACTGCTGTTCACATGCAATAATGAAACAATGTTTTAGCTTTCGTAGGACCGGCCTTTCTCCTTTTTTTTTTTTTGCATGGACTTAACTTACAACAGCATTGGCTGAGAGGCCACTTTAACATGCCTTGAGTGTTTTTGCAGAATCAGGCCCCGGGACACCCGGAATTTATGTACTCAGGAGACCCGAGTCGTTCTGAGTACTTTCGTACTCATCAAGCTGCCTTATCAGTGCTAAAAGGCATGCCAACGTGGCTTAGAACAGCATTGGCTGAGAGGCCACTTTAGCGCGCCATATGTGGTTTTTGCAGTTTGATGAAGCAGGCCCGGGATACCCGGAATTTATGGACTCAGGAGACCCGCAACGTGGACGTTTTTTTAAAGCCCCGTTCTGAGTGCTTTTGTACTCATCAAAGCTGCCCTATCAGCGCTAAAGGGCATGCCGACGTGACCGGTTCATCATGGTGCAAAAATCACTCAAGGCATGCTAAAGTGGACCCTCGACCAATTTTTGAGGTTGAGGGTCTACTTTAGCATGCCTCGAGTGATTTTTGCACCATGATGAATCAGGCCCGGGCAGTGGCGTAGCGTGGGGGGCGCCAGGGGGGGCCACCGCCCCGGGCACAAAATTTAGAGGGGGGCGGTATCACGAGTGTGGAGAGGAGGGAGCGCCAACAACATAGGAACATATGCATGGTGTCACCCCTCCAGGCTTTACCAGTCGTTATCAAGCACGCTCTCCTCTTCCCTACAGCCACCGCTGTCTCACACAGCGGGTCATGTGACCAGACTGGAGCTAAGCTGAAAATAGGTAAGTCCATGGGTCAGGGGGGGGTGCAAATTACTTGCCTCGCCCCCCAGGCGCCGACAACCCGCGCTACGCCACTGGGCCCCGGGACACCCGCAACGTGGGGGGTTCCTAAAGCCTCGTCTTGTACCAAGTACTCATCGGTGCTAAAAGGCACGCTAAAGCGACTTAGAACAGCAGCATTGGCTGAGAGGTCACTTTAGCGTGCCTTGTGTGGGTTTTTGCAGCTTGGTGAAGCAGGCCTCGGATTCCATGGAACGGGGATGGATTTTAAAGCCCCGTTCTCAGTGCTTTGGTGCCCATCAAGCTTCCTTATCAGGCCGACGCGACCTAGAACCACTTTGGTGGAGAGGCCACTTTAGCGTGCCTTGAGTGATTTTTGGCAGCTTGATGAATCAGGCCTGGGAAACACCCGTAACGCGGGGAGATTTTTAAGAAAGCCTGTGCTTTCGTACTCATCAAAGCTGCCATATGAGCGCTAAAAGGCATGCCAACGTGACCTAGAACCACTTTGTTCGAGAGACTACTCGAGTGATTTTTGCACCATGATGAACCAGACCCGGGAAACCCGCAACGTCAGACCCGGGAGACCCGCAACGTGGGCGGGTTTCAAACCCTGTGCAGAGTACTTTCATACATATCAAGCTGCCCTATCAGCGCTAAAAGGCATGCCGACGTGGCTTAGAACAGCATTGGCTGAGAGGCCACTTTAGCATGCCTTGAGTGATTTTTGCACCATGATGAAGCAGGCCCGGGATACGTGGAACGTGGATGGTTTTAAAGCCCGTTCTGAGTGCTTTCGTACTCATCAAGCTGCCTTATCAGTGCTAAAGGGCATGCCAACGTGACTTACAACAGCATTGGTTGAGAGGCCACTTTAGCAGGCTTTGAGTGATTTTTGCAGAATTAGGCCCTAGGATACCCGGAACAGGGGGGTGTTTTTAAAGCCTCACTTTGTATTATGTATACAGTCAACGCCCCCCCCCAAAAAAATTATATCAGTCTCACGAGCGGCCCAGCAGTCTCAGGACCGGCCCAGCAGTCTCAGGAGCAACCCAGCAGTCTCAGGAGAGGCCCAGCAGTCTCAGGAGCAACCCAGCAGTCTCACGAGCGGCCCAGCAGTCTCAGGACTGGCCCAGCAGTCTCAGGAGCAACCCAGCAGTCTCACGAGCGGCCCAGCAGTCTCAGGACTGGCCCAGCAGTCTCAGGAGGGGCCCAGCAGTGTCGGGACTGGCCCAGCAGTCTCAGGAGCGGCCCAGCAGTCTCAGGACTGGCCCAGCAGTCTCAGGAGCGGCCTAGCAGTCTCAGGACTGGCCCAGCAGTCTTAGGAGCGCCCCAGCAGTCTCAGAAGCGGCCCAGCAGTCTCAGGACTGGCCCAGCAGTCTCAGGAGCTACCCAGCAGTCTCAGGACTGGCCCAGCAGTCTCAGGAGCTACCCAGCAGTCTCAGGAGCTACCCAGCAGTCTCAGGAGTGGCCCAGCAGTCTCCGGAGCGGCCCAGAAGTCCCACAAGTGCCCGAGCAGTCTCACGAGTGCCCGAGCAGTCTCAGGAGCGGCCCAGCAGTCCCAGGAGCGGCCCAGCAGTCTCAGGACTGGCCCAGCAGTCTCACAAGTGCCCGAGCAGTCTTAGGACTGGCCCAGCAGTCTCAGGAGCGGCCCAGCAGTCTCACTCCTCAGCTAACCTGACGCCATGTGCATCTCCTCCACCAAAATCCACCAATTCCCATCTCTGGCGTTAAATCTAAAATTTTATTTTGTTACCCCCCCCATTTCCAATGCCCCCAATAGCCCCCCCCCCCCCACCATCCATTTACTGCTAAATAAGAATCGCCGGCGTTCTTCCACCCGCAGAGCGAACGATCGTATGCACATCCACCCACACAATCTTCATGTATAGGAATCGCAGCGACGCCGAGCCCTTCACCATATTACCGCCATGACACCATAAATAGAGAAGATGTGGAAACATTGTATCAGCCAATGATTTCCTCTCTCTCTCTCTGATCTTCAACAACGGTACACAATCCCATCCACCCACACACAGTACAATCATTATATAATGCGCCTATCAAATCGATCGATCTATTTATTGATCTACCAATAGATGATACAATAACACATTCATATTTAGGGTGTGGGGGGGGAGGGTCACTCACCTGCTCATACCAGTCGCGGTTGGTGCAGGTACACTCGGGCCACCAGTTGGGACCGCTGCCGTTCATTTTGGGGGTGGCACTTTTGGGGGGCCCCTTCAAGGTCGGGGTGAGGTTCTCCCTGGCGGCGGCGGCAGCGGCGGCGACGACGGCGGCGGAGGGGACCAGCTTGGTTTTCCCGCGGGCCGTCGGGGTGACGGCGGGTTGGCTCGGGAGGGTCTGAGAGCCGTAACCTCCGTAGCCGCCTCCGCCGCCGCCGCCGACCACCCCGTACTGCTCGTGCTGCCACTCGCCGTAGGTCGGGGGTTCCATCCTGCGCAGGGCAGACATGCGAGACGCCTCGTAACACTCGGGGCACTTGCAGCAGTGGTGATGTTTGTGCATCCTAAGATCCAGCTCTCCCGGAAAGTAAAAATTACGCCGTGCCGCGGATCAACCCTCCCCCCACCCCCCAAAAAAAAAAAAAAGAAAAAATACAAATTTTAAGGCAGCGTTAAATGTGGCAGTCTCTCAAGAGGTGGGCGATATCCTCCCGCGGCAACAGGCTCCACCGCCGGCACCTACAATTTTTTTTTACCTTCGGAATAAACCATGAAAAAAAAAAAAAAAAAGATACAAACGTGAAGGCAGATGGCATATATGGTCAATCCCAGATTAGAAAATCCATTGATAATAAAAATCGCCCCTCCCCCCCCCCACACACACAGAAAAAAAATACCAAAAATCTGCCCTTATTTCCTTTAAAAAGAAGATTTCCTGAGCGTGAATCTTGCAGGTCTTCCCTCCTCCCCCTTTTTTTTTTTGATGTCTTCTGTGGGAGGGGGGGTTGGTTGGTTGGTTGCTTGGTGGTTGAAGGGGGGGGGGGGTGTCAATAAGATGCAGGCTCCTGTGCTCCCCCTTTAGCTCTTCTGATGTAAAAAAAAAAATGGCGTCCTCGCTTCCCGTTTCTTCTTTTTCCCCCTGTTCCCCCCTCCTCAGCGTTGGGTTTCTGGGGTGTTGTTGTTGGGGGGGGGGGGCGATCTTGTGGGCCCGCGACGTTGGGTGTGGGTGCCTGGGGCTGGGTGCTCCTGGACGGTGTGTGCAGAGGAGAGGCTGTGATGCTGGTCCCTGATGGAGAGATTGCTGCCTCTCTCTCTCTGCCTCTGCCTCTGGATGCAGCATCTCCCGGCTGCAGCCAATCAGCAACCAGCAGCAGCATCAGCACCACCGGCTGTAACCCTGTCAAGGACAGAACGGGGGCCTGCAGTGCATAGAGCTGGGATGGCAGAGCCCAGCCGCCCCGGCGTCCACGGGGTTAATCCAGCAAAAAAAAAAAGGCTTAACGGGGGTGGGGGGGGGGGGGGACCAGGGATCTGCAGCTGATGGATCCTAATGGGGGGGGGGGGGAGGGTGAAAGAGGGGGAGGAGGGGCGCTGACATTTTATCCAAAATCAGAGGCAGGGAAGGGACACCCTCCCACACAATCTTTATTGCCTCATTTGGAGGATGACAAGTGCATGTGAAGCCTCATCAATGAAGTGTGCGGCGTGTGTGTGTCCCCCCCCCCCCCCCGCCGCCGCGTCCCGGCTACACGTCGTCTGCGCTGCGAGCGTTCACACCGACACACGCAGGCGCAGCGTCTGGCGCTCAGCTGAAAAATACCTGCCATATAGCCCTGTTCACAAAAGGTTTAATGCAAGGGCTGGGATCTTTATTGGTAGCCAGGTGACCGGTATTTTCTACCAAATAACTTCCATCAGCCTCCATTCACAAAGCTTCAATGCAAGGGGAAGGATCATTATTCATAGCCAGGTGACGGCATTTTCGAATGCGCTCAGCTGAAAAATAACTGCCATATAGCCCTATTCACAAAGATTTAATGCAAGGGGAAGGATCATTATTTGAAGCCAGGTGACCGGCATTTTTTACCAAATAACTGTCATCAGCCTCAATTCACAAAGATTTAACGCAAAGGAGAAGGATCTTTATTTGTAGCCAGGCGACTGGCATTTTCTAATGCGCTCAGCTGAAAAATAACTGCCATATAGCCCTGTTCACAAAAGGTTTAATGCAAGGGATGGAATCTTTATTGGTAGCCAGGTGACCGGTATTTTTTACCAAATTACTGTCATCAGCCTCCATTCACAAAGATTTAACGCAAAGAAGGATCATTATTTGTAGCCAGGTAACTGGCATTTTCTAATGCGCTCAGCTGAAAAATAACTGCCATGCGGCTTCATTCACAAAGATTTAACGCAAAGAAGGATCATTATTGGTAGCCAGGCGACTGGCATTTTCTAATGCGCTCAGCTGAAAAATAACCGTCATAAGCCTCCATTCACAAAGCTTTAGGGACAGGGATCTTTATTGGTAGCCAGGCGACTGGCATTTTATAATACGCTCAGCTGAAAAATAACTGTCATAAGCCTCCATTCACAAAGATTTAACGCAAGGACAGGGATCTTTATTGGTAGCCAGGTGACCGGCATTTTCTAATGCGCTCAGCTGAAAAATAACTGCCATATAGCCCTATTCACACATATTTAATGCAAAGACAGGGATCTTTATTGGTAGCCAGGTGACGGGCATTTTCTACCAAATAACTGTCATCAGCCTCAAATCACAAAGCTTCAATGCAAGGGGAAGGATCATTATTTGTAGCCAGGTGACTGGCATTTTCTAATGCGCTCAGCTGAAAAATAACTGCCATAAGCCTCCATTCACAAAGATTTAATGCAAGGACAGGGGTCTTTATTGGTAGCCAGGTGACGGGCATTTTCTACCAAATAACTGTCATCTTCCTCAGTTCACAAAGATTTAACGCGCAAGGAGAAGGATCTGTATTGGTAGCCAGATCACTGGCATTTTCCAATGTGCTCAGCTGAAAAATAACCGTCATAAGGCTCCATTCACAAAGATTTTATGCAAATATAAGAATCTCTATTGGATAGCCAGGTGATTGGCATTTTCCACCAAAAAACTGTCATCAGCCTCACAAAGATGTAACACAAACAGAAGGATCATTATTTGTAGCCAGGTGACTGGCATTTTCTAATGTGCTCAACTAAAAAATAACCGTCACAGGGCTCCAGTCACAAAGCTCAGGGGGGGATCTCCCCGGCCTGCCAATCACACGCAGCGTTTCCGCCCATCACACGGTTTACATTTTCTTTCTTTCTTTGTAACTTTATTTAAAGTTGTGACATAATGACACTCCATTCATGTCAGTGCGGAGTGGCGCGGTGACGCTGGGCCGTGGTGACGCGGTGGCGTGGTGACGCGGTGGCACGTTGCGTCGTGTTGCTGCGCGGAGACGTGATGCAGTCCAGTGTGCTGCATTTTCCAGCACAGGTGTGAAGGGGGCAGATAGCGGTGATGTGTGTCTGTCCTGTGCCGACGGGATCGGCTCCACGTCCTCCAATCAGAAGAGCGGGGCGGGGAGTCGTGCTTTCTCATCTCTTTATTCGTTCGCCACAAAGTATCAAAAATCCATTTCCTTCCTTCTATAAATAAACAATAAACCCCGGACCGGATCCGCCAATCAGAAACCCAGGAGGAGGAATGTCAGAGACCGCCCCCTACCACACCCAGGAGGAGGAATGTCAGAGACCGCCCCTACCACACCCAGGAGGAGGAATGTCAGAGACCGCCCCTACCACACCCAGGAGGAGGAATGTCAGAGACCGCCCCCTACCACACCCAGGAGGAGGAATGTGAGAGACCACCCCTACCACACACAGGAGGAGGAATGTGAGAGACCGCCCCGACCACACCCAGGAGGAGGAATGTCAGAGACCACCCTACCACACCCAGGAGGAGGAATGTCAGAGACCGCCCCCTACCACACCCAGGAGGAGGAATGTCAGAGACCGCCCCTACCACACCCAAGAGGCGGAATGTCAGAGAACATCTCTACCACACCCAGGAGGGGGAATGTCCGAGACCGTCCGTACCACACCCAGACCCAGGAGGAGGAATGTCCGAGACCGCCCCCTACCACACCCAGGAGGAGGAATGTCAGAGACCACCCCTACCACACCCAGGAGGAGGAATGTCAGAGACCGCCCCTACCACACCCAGGAGGAGGAATGTCAGAGACCACCCCTACCACAACCAGTAGGAGGAATGTCAGAGACCGCCCCTACCACACCCAGGAGGAGGAATGTCAGAGACCGCCCCTACCACACCCAGGAGGAGGAATGTCAGAGACCGCCCCTACCACACCCAGGAGGAGGAATGTCAGAGACCACCCCTACCACACCCAGGAGGAGGAATGTCAGAGACCGCCCCTACCACACCCAGGAGGAGGAATGTCAGAGACCACCCCTACCACACCCAGGAGGAGGAATGTCAGACACCGCCCCCTACCACACCCAGGAGGAGGAATGTCAGAGAACATCCCTACCACACCCAGGAGGAGGAATGTCAGAGACCGCCCCCTACCACACCCAGGAGGAGGAATGTTAGAGACCGCCCCCTACCACACCCAGGAGGAGGAATGTTAGAGACCGCCCCCTACCACACCCAGGAGGAGGAATGTCAGAGACCGCCCCCTACCACACCCAGGGGGAGAAATGTCCGAGACCGCCCCCCTACCACACCCAGGATGGGGAATGTCAGAGACCGCCCCCTACCACACCCAGGAGGAGGAATGTCAGAGACCACCCCTACCACACCCATGAGGAGGAATGTCAAAGACCGCCCCCTACCACACCCAGGAGGAGGAATGTCAGAGACCACCCTTACCACACCCAAGAGGCGGAATGTCAGAGAACATCTCTACCGCACCCAGAAGGAGGAATGTCAGAGACCACCCCTACCACAACCAGTAGGAGGAATGTCAGAGACCGCCCCTACCACACCCAGGAGGAGGAATGTCAGAGACCGCCCCTACCACACCCAGGAGGAGGAATGTCAGAGACCACCCCTACCACACCCAGGAGGAGGAATGTCAGACACCGCCCCCTACCACACCCAGGAGGAGGAATGTCAGAGACCGCCCCTACCACACCCAGAAGGAGGAATGTCAGAGACCGCCCCCACCGCACCCAGGAGAAGGAATGTCAGAGACCACTCCTACCACACCCAGGAGGAGGAATGTCAGAGAACATCCCTACCACACCCAGGAGGAGGAATGTCAGAGACCGCCCCCTACCACACCCAGGAGGAGGAATGTTAGAGACCGCCCCCTACCACACCCAGGAGGAGGAATGTCAGAGACCGCCCCCTACCACACCCAGGAGGAGGAATGTCAGAGACCGCCCCCTACCACACCCAGGATGGGGAATGTCAGAGACCGCCCCCTACCACACCCAGGAGGAGGAATGTCAGAGACCACCCCTACCACACCCATGAGGAGGAATGTCAAAGACCGCCCCCTACCACACCCAGGAGGAGGAATGTCAGAGACCACCCTTACCACACCCAAGAGGCGGAATGTCAGAGAACATCTCTACCACACCCAGGAGGGGGAATGTCCGAGACCGTCCGTACCACACCCAGACCCAGGAGGAGGAATGTCCAAAACCGCCCCCTACCACACCCAGGAGGAGGAATGTCAGAGACCACCCCTACCACACCCAGGAGGAGGAATGTCAGAGACCGCCCCTACCGCACCCAGAAGGAGGAATGTCAGAGACCGCCCCTACCACACCCAGGAGGAGGAATGTCAGAGACCACCCCTACCACAACCAGTAGGAGGAATGTCAGAGACCGCCCCTACCACACCCAGGAGGAGGAATGTCAGAGACCACCCCTACCACACCCAGGAGGAGGAATGTCAGAGACCACCCCTACCACAACCAGTAGGAGGAATGTCAGAGACCGCCCCTACCACACCCAGGAGGAGGAATGTCAGGGACCACCCCCACCGCACCCAGGAGAAGGAATGTCAGAGACCACTCCTACCACACCCAGGAGGAGGAATGTCAGAGACCACCCCCTACCACACCCAGGAGGAGGAACGTCAGAGACCACCCTGACCACACCCAGGAGGAGGTCTGGCAGGATCAACAGGGGTTTTGTTTTTTTTGCTTATTGAACAGGTAAATCTTCCTGGGCTCCTCCTTCCCCTGGAAGTGTGTCTTCCACCAATAGGAGGTGTCCACATCAAGCCGGCAGTGACATTGACACCTGAGGAAGGACCCCAGGAAGTAAACGGAATGATGATCATGTGACTGACCACAGGCAGACACATGGACACCTGAGGAAGGACCCCAGGAAGTAAACAGAGGAGAGGATGGTCATGTGACCACAGGCAGAGCCATGGACACCTGAGGAAAGAACCCAGGAAGTAAACAGAGGAGAGGATGGTCATGTGACCACAGGCAGAGCCATTGACACCTGAGGAAGGACCCCAGGAAGTAAACAGAGGAGAGGATGGTCATGTGACCACAGGCAAAGCCATGGACACCTGAGGAAAGACCCCAGGAAGTAAACAGAGGAGAGGATGGTCATGTGACCACAGGCAGAGCCATGGACACCTGAGGAAGGACCCCAGGAAGTAAACAGAGGAGAGGATGGTCATGTGACCACAGGCAGAGCCATGGACACCTGAGGAAAGAACCCAGGAAGTAAACAGAGGAGAGGATGGCCATGTGACCCACAGGCAGAGCCATGGACACCTGAGGAAGGACCCCAGGAAGTAAACAGAGGAGAGGATGGCCATGTGACCCACAGGCAGAGCCATGGACACCTGAGGAAAGAACCCAGGAAGTAAACAGAGGAGAGGATGGTCATGTGACCACAGGCAGAGCCATTGACACCTGAGGAAGGACCCCAGAAAGTAAACAGAGGAGAGGATGGTCATGTGACCACAGGCAAAACCATGGACACCTGAGGAAAGACCCCAGGAAGTAAACAGAGTAGAGGATGGTCATGTGACCACAGGCAGAGCCATGGACACCTGAGGAAGGACCCCAGGAAGTAAACAGAGGAGAGGATGGTCATGTGACCGCAGGCAGAGCCATGGACACCTGAGGAAGGACCCCAGGAAGTAAACAGAGGAGAGGATGGCCATGTGACCCACAGGCAGAGCCATGGACACCTGAGGAAGGACCCCAGGAAGTAAACAGAGGAGAGGATGGTCATGTGACCACAGGCAGAGCCATGGACACCCCAGGAAGTAAACAGAGGAGGAAATGGCCATGTGGCTGCAGGTAAGTACAAGGGGCATGTGGCTTTTTTTTCCCATACCAGCAAGTAAATAGAGGGGGAGGGGTAGTATGTTGGAGTTGGGGTGTACACGGCCTAGCAGTGAATTATTTTCTTTCACCCGGTGATCCCGGCAGTAACACCTCCTGCCCCGGGGGTCACCATACTGTATCTATGGAGGGGCTGTTTTGTCATCCTAGGACGGTAAGTTTTTTTTTTTAGGCTACAGAGCTCCTCCCCCCACCCCTCATCTCAATAACATAGAGGGGAGGTGTTGTGTAGTCCTGTCCTATAGGGTGACAACATTCACCATACTGTATCTATGGAGGAGCCGTGTTGTCACTCTAGACTTGTATAATATAGAGGGAGGGGGAGGTGTTCTGTAGTCCTCAGAGAGAACTGAGAAAAATGTCATAAATTAGAGTGCAGTACAGGCAGAGGGTGCAGGAAGGGCTCGGCTCTCTGGATTTCTGGCAGGATCATCGGCTGGATTTTCTACACTACAATGAGATCTATAACCAATCGGAGGGTAGGAGCTATTGGGGGATCAGTATTGGGGTACACAGATGTAACATTTTATCTGTATGTGTGACCTCCCCCCCCCCCTGTGTAGCTGTGACACCCCCCCCCCTGTGTAGCTGTGACCCCCCCCCCTGTGTAGCTGTGACCCCCCCCGGTGTAGCTGTGACCCCCCCCCCGGTGTAGCTGTGACCCCCCCCCCCCCGGTGTAGCTGTGACCCCCCCCCCCCGGTGTAGCTGTGACCCCCCCCCCCGGTGTAGTGACCTCCTCCCCGTGTAGCTGTGACCCCCCCCCTTGGTAGCTGTGACCCCCTCCCCGTGTAGCTGTGACCCCCCCCCTCCCGGTGTAGCTGTGACACCCCCCCCTGTGTAGCTGTGACCCCTCCCCATGTGGCTGTGACCCTCTCCCCCCGGTGTGGCTGTGCCCCCCCTTCCCCTGGTGTAGCTGTGACCCCCGCTCCCTTGGTGTAGCTGTGACCCCCGGTGTATCTGTGACCACCCCTCCCCTGGGGTAGCTGTAAACCCCCCCCCCCCCGGTGTAGCTGTGACCCCCACCCCCCCCGTGTAGCTGTGACCCCCCTCCCCCGGGGTAGCTGTGACCCCCCCCCTGTGTAGCTGTGACCCCCCCCTGTGTAGCTGTGACCCCCCCCTGTGTAGCTGTGACCCCCCCTGTGTAGCTGTGACCCCCCCCGGTGTAGCTGTGACCCCCCCCGGTGTGGCTGTGCCCCCCCTTCCCCTGGTGTAGCTGTGACCCCCCCCCCCCCCTGTGTAGCTGTGACCCCCCCCTGTGTAGCTGTGACCCCCCCCTGTGTAGCTGTGACCCCCCCCCCCCTGTGTAGCTGTGACCCCCCCCTGTGTAGCTGTGACCCCCCCCCCCCTGTGTAGCTGTGACCCCCCCTGTGTAGCTGTGACCCCCCGGTGTAGCTGTGACCCCCCCCCGGTGTAGCTGTGACCCCCCCCGGTGTAGCTGTGACCCCCCCGGTGTAGTGACCTCCTCCCCGTGTAGCTGTGACCCCCCCCCCTTTGGTCGCTGTGACCCCCTCCCCGTGTAGCTGTGACCCCCCGGTGTGGCTGTGCCCCCCCTTCCCCTGGTGTAGCTGTGACCCCCCCTCCCTTGGTGTAGCTGTGACCCCCGGTGTATCTGTGACCACCCCTCCCCTGGGGTAGCTGTAAACCCCCCCCCCCGTGTAGCTGTGACCCCCCCCCGGTGTAGCTGTGACCCCCCTCTCCCGGAGTAGCTGTGACCCCCCCCCCGTGTAGCTGTGACCCCCCTCCCCCGGAGTAGCTGTGACCCCCCCCCGTGTAGCTGTGACCCCCCCTCCCCCGGAGTAGCTGTGACCCCCCCCCCCCGTGTAGCTGTGACCCCCCTCCCCCGGAGTAGCTGTGACCCCCCCCCCCCCCCGTGTAGCTGTGACCCCCCCTCCCCCGGAGTAGCTGTGACCCCCCCCCCGTGTAGCTGTGACCCCCCTCCCCCGGGGTAGCTGTGACCCCCCTCCCCCGGAGTAGCTGTGACCCCCCCCCCCGGTGTAGCTGTGCCCCCCCCCTCTAGACTTGTATAATATAGAGGGAGGGGGGAGGTGTTCTGTAGTCCTCAGAGAGAACTGAGAAAAATGTCATAAATAAGAGTGCAGTACAGGCAGAGGGTGCAGGAAGGGCTCGTCTCTGGATTTCTGGCAGGATCATCGGCTGGATTTTCTACACTACAATGAGATCTATAACCAATCGGAGGGTAGGAGCTATTGGGGGATCAGTATTGGGGTACACAGATGTAACATTTTATCTGTATGTGTGACCTCCCCCCCCCCTGTGTAGCTGTGACACCCCCCCCCCTGTGTAGCTGTGACCCCCCCCCCCCTGTGTAGCTGTGACCCCCCCCCGGTGTAGCTGTGACCCCCCCCCCCCGGTGTAGCTGTGACCCCCCCCCCCGGTGTAGCTGTGACCCCCCCCCCCCGGTGTAGCTGTGACCCCCCCCCCCCGGTGTAGCTGTGACCCCCCCCCCCGGTGTAGCTGTGACCCCCCCCGGTGTAGCTGTGACCCCCCCCCCGGTGTAGTGACCTCCTCCCCGTGTAGCTGTGACCCCCCCCTCCCGGTGTAGCTGTGACACCCCCCCCTGTGTAGCTGTGACCCCTCCCCATGTGGCTGTGACCCTCTCCCCCCGGTGTGGCTGTGCCCCCCCTTCCCCTGGTGTAGCTGTGACCCCCGCTCCCTTGGTGTAGCTGTGACCCCCGGTGTATCTGTGACCACCCCTCCCCTGGGGTAGCTGTAAACCCCCCCCCCCCGGTGTAGCTGTGACCCCCACCCCCCCCGTGTAGCTGTGACCCCCCTCCCCCGGGGTAGCTGTGACCCCCCCCCCCCTTTGTAGCTGTGACCCCCCCCTGTGTAGCTGTGACCCCCCCCCCCTGTGTAGCTGTGACCCCCCCTGTGTAGCTGTGACCCCCCTGTGTAGCTGTGACCCCCCCCGGTGTAGCTGTGACCCCCCCCCCCGGTGTGGCTGTGCCCCCCCTTCCCCTGGTGTAGCTGTGACCCCCCCCTGTGTAGCTGTGACCCCCCCCTGTGTAGCTGTGACCCCCCCCTGTGTAGCTGTGACCCCCCCCCTGTGTAGCTGTGACCCCCCCCCCCTGTGTAGCTGTGACCCCCCCTGTGTAGCTGTGACCCCCCGGTGTAGCTGTGACCCCCCCCCCCGGTGTAGCTGTGACCCCCCCCGGTGTAGCTGTGACCCCCCCCGGTGTAGTGACCTCCTCCCCGTGTAGCTGTGACCCCCCCCTTTGGTCGCTGTGACCCCCTCCCCGTGTAGCTGTGACCCCCCGGTGTGGCTGTGACCCTCTCCCCCCGGTGTGGCTGTGCCCCCCCTTCCCCTGGTGTAGCTGTGACCCCCCCTCCCTTGGTGTAGCTGTGACCCCCGGTGTATCTGTGACCACCCCTCCCCTGGGGTAGCTGTAAACCCCCCCCCCCCGGTGTAGCTGTGACCCCCCCCCCCCCGTGTAGCTGTGACCCCCCCCCCCCGGTGTAGCTGTGACCCCCCCCCCCGTGTAGCTGTGACCCCCCCTCCCCCGGAGTAGCTGTGACCCCCCCCCCGTGTAGCTGTGACGCCCCTCCCCCGGAGTAGCTGTGACCCCCCCCCCCCGTGTAGCTGTGACCCCCCCCCCCCCGGAGTAGCTGTGACCCCCCCCCCCCCGGTTGGTTGTGACCCCCCTCCCCCGGGGTAGCTGTGACCCCCCTCCCCCGGAGTAGCTGTGACCCCCCCCCCCCCGGTGTAGCTGTGCCCCCCCCCCCCCGGAGTAGCTGTGCCCCCCCCCCTGAGTAGCTGTGACCCCCCCCTCTCCCGGTGTAGCTGTGACCCCCCCCTCCCCCGGAGTAGCTGTGACCCCCCCCCCCCCGGTGTAGCTGTGGCCCCGGGGTGACTCCACCCAGAACAATTACCGCCCCACATACAGGAACCCATCATACACTCTGATACATTGTATATAGTGGGACGGTCTTCTCTGTACTCGTCACAAACTCATCTCACCATTTACATAAAATTCTCGTTTTCGTCTTTCTCCCATCTCATCGCTGCTGATCTCCTGCAGCCTCTTTGCAGCCACTTCCTGTCTCCATACACCCCGTGGCGTTTCTCAGGGCGGGGCTCCTGATGGTGACACCAGAGAATCGTGTCTGTGTCATGTGTGATGAGATGGTCTCCATAGGAAGCCCCTGTGACGGGTGACAACACAGGAGAACAATTGGGAGAAGGGGCGGAGCGTTGTCACCCCATAACAGGAAGTGACCTTCATGGCGGGATCACCGGAGAGTATTATAATGAAAGTTTCCTGATTGGTTGTAAGTTAAATCACCCCCCCCCCCCTTCATGGCAGCTGGTCTCTTGCTACCCGTATAACGCATATGTAATGGGGGTCCAACCCGCTACTAGCAAGGGGGACCTAATAAAGGGGGTCCAACCCGCTACTAGCAAGGGGGACATAATAAAGGGGGTCCAACCCCGCTACTAGCAAGGGGGACATAATAAAGGGGGCCCAACCCGCTACTAGCAAGGGGGACCTAATAAAGGGGGTCCAACCCGCTACTAGCAAGGGGGACCTAATAAAGGGGGTCCAACCCCGCTACTAGCAAGGGGGACATAATAAAGGGGGCCCAACCCGCTACTAGCAAGGGGGGGCTTAATAAAGGGGGTCCAACCCGCTACTAGCAAGGGGGAGCTAATAAAGGGGGTCCAACCCGGTACTAGCAAGGGGGACCTAATAAAGGGGGTCCAACCTACTACCAGCAAGGGGGACCTAATAAAGGGGGTCCAACCCGCTACTAGCAAGGAGGACCTAATAAAGGGGGTCCAACCTACTACCAGCAAGGAGGACCTAATAAAGGGGGTCCAACCCACTACTAGCAAGGGGGACCTAATAAAGGGGGTCCAACCCACTACTAGCAAGGGGGACATAATAAGGGGGGTCCAACCCACTACTAGCAAGGGGGACATAATAAAGGGGGTCCAACCCTCTACTAGCAAGGGGGACCTAATAAAGGGGGTCCAACCCACTACTAGCAAGGGGGACCTAATAAAGGGGGTCCAACCCACTACTAGCAAGGGGGACCTAATAAAGGGGGTCCAACCCACTACTAGCAAGGGGGATATAATAAAGGGGGTCCAACCCTCTACTAGCAAGGGGGACCTAATAAAGGGGGTCCAATCCACTACTAGCAAGGGGGACCTAATAAAGGGGGTCCAACCCACTACTAGCAAGGGGGACCTAATAAAGGGGGTCCAACCCACTACTAGCAAGGGGGACCTAATAAAGGGGGTCCAACCCACTACTAGCAAGGGGGACCTAATAAAGGGGGTCCAACCCGCTACTAGCAAGGGGGACCTAATAAAGGGGGTCCAACCCGCTACTAGCAAGGGGGACCTAATAAAGGGGGTCCAACCCGCTACTAGCAAGGGGGACCTAATAAAGGGGGTCCAACCCTCTACTAGCAAGGGGGACCTAATAAAGGGGGTCCAACCCGCTACTAGCAAGGGGGACCTAATAAAGGGGGTCCAACCCACTACTAGCAAGGGGGACCTAATAAAGGGGGTCCAACCCACTACTAGCAAGGGGGACCTAATAAAGGGGGTCCAACCCGCTACTAGCAAGGGGGACCTAATAAAGGGGGTCCAACCCGGTACTAGCAAGGGGGGCCTAATAAAGGAGGTCCAACCCGCTACTAGCAAGGGGGACCTAATAAAGGGGGTCCAACCCGCTACTAGCAAGGGGGACCTAATAAAGGGGGTCCAACCCGCTACTAGCAAGGGGGACCTAATAAAGGAGGTCCAACCCGCTACTAGCAAGGGGGTCCAACCCGCTACTAGCAAGGGGGACCTAATAAAGGGGGTCCAACCCACTACTAGCAAGGGGGACATAATAAAGGGGGTCCAACCCTCTACTAGCAAGGGGGACCTAATAAAGGGGGTCCAATCCACTACTAGCAAGGAGGTCCTAATAAAGGGGGTCCAACCCACTACTAGCAAGGAGGTCCTAATAAAGGGGGTCCAACCCACTACTAGCAAGGAGGACCTAATAAAGGGGGTCCAACCCGCTACTAGCAAGGGGGTCCAACCCGCTACTAGCAAGGAGGTCCTAATAAAGGGGGTCCAACCCGCTACTAGCAAGGGGGTCCTAATAAAGGGGGTCCAACCCGCTACTAGCAAGGAGGTCCTAATAAAGGGGGTCCAACTCGCTACTAGCAAGGGGGTCCTAATAAAGGGGGTCCAACCCACTACTAGCAAGGAGGACCTAATAAAGGGGGTCCAACCCGCTACTAGCAAGGAGGACCTAATAAAGGGGGTCCAACCCGCTACTAGCAAGGGGGACCTAATAAAGGGGGTCCAACCCGCTACTAGCAAGGAGGTCCTAATAAAGGGGGTCCAACCCGCTACTAGCAAGGGGGACCTAATAAAGGGGGTCCAACCCGCTACTAGCAAGGAGGACCTAATAAAGGGGGTCCAACCCGCTACTAGCAAGGGGGACCTAATAAAGGGGGTCCAACCCGCTACTAGCAAGGGGGACCTAATAAAGGGGGTCCAACCCGCTACTAGCAAGGAGGACCTAATAAAGGGGGTCCAACCCGCTACTAGCAAGGAGGACCTAATAAAGGGGGTCCAACCCACTACTAGCAAGGGGGACCTAATAAAGGGGGTCCAACCCGCTACTAGCAAGGAGGTCCTAATAAAGGGGGTCCAACCCGCTACTAGCAAGGGGGTCCTAATAAAGGGGGTCCAACCCACTACTAGCAAGGAGGACCTAATAAAGGGGGTCCAACCCACTACTAGCAAGGGGGACCTAATAAAGGGGGTCCAACCCGCTACTAGCAAGGAGGACCTAATAAAGGGGGTCCAACCCGCTACTAGCAAGGGGGTCCTAATAAAGGGGGTTCACCCCACTACTAGCAAGGGGGTTCTAATAAAGGGGGGCCAACCCGCTACCAGCAAGGGGGACCTAATAATAAAGTGTCCCCTGAGTGTGTATATGGGGGTCTCGATGCCCCCCTCGGTACATCTCGGGGGCCCCCTTTGTCTCTCACACAAGCCGGCGTTTGGCTGTAATCAGATCTCTCGCCTCCTTTCAATGCTGCGGCTCATTTCCATGATCGGGACGCACGCGGCACAATTGCTGCTAATTGTGAGGCAAATTACAAGCGTTTATGACTCAGAGCCGGGCGAGATATCGCAGCGCACAAAAACCTCCATCGCCGTCATTTCCAGAAACAGGATGTGGACAAAATTAACAGCAGAACGACGCAAAATCCCCGACCGCCGCGGCCGCTCTTCTCCTTCATTAATAATCTGAATAACGCACATGATCGGCGCTTCCAGGAGGCGATTTTCTGGATTTAAAACGTTTACATTTTTGCAGATATTAATGAAGTAGCGGAACGAATAAATGTGAGAGATTCGGAGGCACACAATTGCCAGGTTGTTGTTTTTTATTTTTTTTTCCTTTTCTTTTAAAGCCCCATTTCAGGCTTTTTTTTCCGCCCCTCCCCCAATCCATTCTTTTATTATTTATTCCACCCTTACCTTGCGCAGTGAATTTTAGTTGCTCAAGTCCCTCATTCAGGTCCCACATTGCCACTGATGTAATGCGACCAGGCCCGGACTGGCCATAGGGCATACTGGGCATATGCCTGGTGGGCCGCGGCGGCCCGCGGGCCACAGGTCACGTCTCTGTAATGTAGGGGGGGTCTGTATGGGCTGTATTGTAGAGGGGGGCTATAATGTAGGGGGGGTCTGCACTGTAGGGAGGGGGGGTCTGCACTGTAGGGAGGTCTGTGTAACATGCAGGGGGTCCAGAACTGTTAAGGGGGTGTCTGTGTAACAAACTGTGGGGGGGCGTGTAATGTAAAGGGGTCCAGAGGTGCAGGGGGCTGTGTAATGTAAAGGGGTCCAGAGGTGCAGGGTGCTGTGTAATGTAAAGGGGCCCAGAGGTGCAGGGTGCTGTGTAATGTAAAGGGGCCCAGAGGTGCAGGGTGCTGTGTAATGTAAAGGGGCCCAGAGGTGCAGGGTGCTGTGTAATGTAAAGGGGTCCAGAGGTGCAGGGTGCTGTGTAATGTAAAGGGGTGCAGGGTGCTGTGTAATGTAAATGGATCCAGAGGTACAAGGTGCTGGAACTCCACATCCCATTATTAGCCGTCGCTAATGAACATCTACCTAAGATACGCCGGATCACTGCCTACGCCATGAACGTATCCTACGTCCAGCCAGACACACGTCCAACGTAAAATACGCCGGCTTGTGTTCCTTGGTGCAGACCTTTGTATGTCTGCTGCTGAGTTACACCTCCTTCATGGGGCATAACTTTACGCCGGACGTACAACTTACGCGCACCAGTCGTAGCCTGCGTCGGGCGCACGTACGTTCTTAAATAGCCGTATTTTCCGCATTTGCATATTTGAATGGCTGATCAATGGGAGCGCCGCCATGCGTCCAGCCTACGCCAGCGGGATGAAGCCTATTTTTAGGCGTATCTTAGTTTGTGGGTCCGGCGCACAGATACGACGGCGCATATTTGCACTTACGCGGCGTATCTCGAGATACGGCGACGCAAGTGCTTTGTGAATCCGGGCCAAAGTGTTTTTTGTTTTTAGGGCAAAAAGTTGAATTTTGGTGTCATGTGACCAGAGCCCCTTCTTCCACATGTCTGTTGTGTCCCCTCCCCCACATGTTTGCTGTGTCCCCTCCCCCACGTGTTTGCTGTGTCCCCTCCCCCACATGTTTGCTGTGTCCCCTCCCCCACATGTTTGCTGTGTCCCCTCCCCCACATGGCTTCTCACAAACTACAAACAGGACTTCTTCTGTCTTTCTTCCTCCAATGTCTTTCTTCTTGTCACTCTTCCATAAAGGGCAGATTTGTGGAGAGACCACTAATAGTTGTCCTGTGGACAGATTCTCCCCCCTGAGCTGTGCAGCTCCTGTGCAGCTCCTCCAGAGTTACCATGGGCCTCTTGGCTGCTTCTCTGATGAATGCTCTCCTTGCCCGGCCCGGTCAGTTTAGGTGGACGGCCGTGTCTTGGTAGGTTTGCGGTTGTGCCATACTCTTTCCATTTTCCGATGATGGATTGAACAGAAGCTCCGTGAGATCTTCAAAGCTCGGGAGAATTTTTTATAACCTAACCCTGCTTTATACTTCTCCACAACTTTATCCCTGACCTGTCTGGTGTGTTCCTCGGCCTTCATGATGCTGTTTGTTCACTGAGGTTCTCTAACAAACCTCTGAGGGCTTCACAGAACAGCTGTATTTATCCTGAGATTACATGACACACAGGTGGACTCTATTTACTAATCAGGTGACTTCTGAAGGCAATTGGATCCACTAGATTTTAGTTATCAGAGTAAAGGGGGCGCCATACAAATGCCCCTCCCCCCACACTTTTCACGGATTTATTTGTATCATTTTCCTTCCACTTCACAATTATGTGACACTTTGGGCCAGATTCTCAAAAGAGATATGACGGTGTATCTCTGTTTTTGGCCCCGGGTATCTATGCGTCTGATTCCTAGAATCATTTACGCATAGATACGGACTGGCGTAAGTCACTTACACCGTCGGATCTTAGATGTAATTCCACGCTGGCCGCTAGATGGCGTTTACGACGATTTCTCATTTGTCTATGCAAATGAGCCTGATACTCCGATTCCCGAACGTTTTTGCGCCGCCTTGTCGTCGTTTCCGTAAGCATAAGGTTACCCCTGCTATATGAGGGGTAACCTTACGTCAGTCCGCCGCATGCCATGTTAAGTATGGCGTCGGGTCAGCGTCGTCTTTTTCCGTCGTTTACATCATTTTACTAAGTCGTTTGGACTTTACGTCAATGACGCTCACGTCGGCTTCATTGACGTTTTCCGTCGTGAGCTGGAGCATGCGCACTGGGGTATTTTTTACGGCCGACGCATGCGCAGTTCGATCGGCGCGGGGGCGCGCTTAATTTAAATACAAGCCGCCCCCTTTGAATTACGCGGGGATACGCCGGGCCATTTACACTACGCTGACGCAAATTACGGAACAAGTGCTTGGAGAATACGGCACTTGCTCCAGTAAGTTGTGGCGGCGTAATGTAAATGGCTTACACTACGCCAACGCGGATTCTACGAGAATCTGGCCCATAGTGTCTCTCACATAAAATCCCAATAAAATACATTTACGTTTTTGGCTGTAACATGAAAAATTTGGGAAATTTCAAGGGGTGTGAATACTTTTTCAAGGAGCTGTATATAGAGGGAGTACGAATACTTTTTCAAGGCGCTGTAATTCCGCCCTAAGAAGGCGATCAGTAAGGGATGAAGTGCTGAACATCTGAGCCCAATATTGATATTTCGGCTTTTATCCCGGCAATAGGATGAGCACCAGATGTCCCTCCTGTCATCCCTCCTGGGACAATGACGGCTGTGATGGGGGGATGGGGTCCCAGTCTATTAGATGACCTTCAAACACTTATATATATGGAAGTTCTGAGTATACAAAGGAAACATTTCCCATTAAACATGTGAAGTCTGCAGGGGCGGACTGAGTATTTGGGCACTGCCCGAGGGCCCCATGCCACTAGGGGGCCCCATCAGGGTTGCCAGCCTCAGGAAAACCAGGGACAGTGTGTAAAAATCTGTGTTTTAAAAAAAATCCCAAGATTATAGCTGCCCCGCCTCTCCAGTCGCTTTTCAGTGTGTATGTATTCTGTGTGGCCCCATAATCTATCGCCCGGGGGCCCCATAATCTCCTATTGCCCGGGGACCCCATAATCTCCTATTGCCCGGGGACCCCATAATCTCCTATTGCCCCAGGGCACCATAATCTCCTATTGCCCGGGGACCCCATAATCTCCTATTGCCCCGGGGCACCATAATCTCCTATTGCCCGGGGGCCCCATAATCTCCTATTGCCCCGGGGCACCATAATCTCCTATTGCCCGGGGGCCCCATAATCTCCTATTGCCCCGGGGCCCCATAATCTCCTATTGCCCGGGGACCCCGTAATCTCCTATTGCCCCAGGGCACCATAATCTCCTATTGCCCGGGGGCACCATAATCTCCTATTGCCCGGGGGCACCATAATCTCCTATTGCCCGGGGACCCCATAATCTCCTATTGCCCCGGGGGACCCATAATCTCCTATTGCCCGGGGGCCCCATAATCTCCTATTGCCCCGGGGACCCCATGAGTTGTCAGTCCGCCCCTGGAAGTCTGTAAAAATGAATCTCCGTTCACCGCTAAATCTGTGTGAAAACATTCACCATCCGGAGCCATCGCCTTCTATAAAGAAGATCACCGGAGACACCCGACCTCCAAAAACCCGGAACTTCACCGCCTCCGGAACCTGGAACTTCACCGCCTCCGGAACCCGGAACTTCACCGCCTCCGGAAACCCGGAAGTTCAACCCCTCTAAAAACCCGGAACTTCACCGCCTCCGAAAATCCGGAACTTCGCCGCCTCCAAAAATCCGGAACTTCGCCGCCTCCGAAAACCCGGATCTTCACCGCCTCTGGAAACCCAGAACTTCACCGCCTCCGAAAACCCGAATCTTCACCGCCTCTGGAAACGCGGAACTTCACCGCTTCCGAAAACCCGGAACTTCACCGCCTCCGGAACTTCACCGCCCCCGAAAACCCAGAATTTCACCGCCTCCGGAAACCCGGAACTTCGCCGCCTCCGAAAACCCGGATCTTCACCGCCTCTGGAAACCCGGAACTTCACCGCCTCCGAAAACCCGAATCTTCACCGCCTCTGGAAACGCGGAACTTCACCGCTTCCGAAAACCCAGAATTTCACCGCCTCCGGAAACCCGGAACTTCGCCGCCTCCGAAAACCCGGATCTTCACCGCCTCTGGAAACCCAGAACTTCACCGCCTCCGAAAACCCGAATCTTCACCGCCTCTGGAAACGCGGAACTTCACCGCTTCCGAAAACCCGGAACTTCACCGCCTCCGGATCTTCACCGCCTCTGGAAACCCAGAACTTCACCGCTTCCGAAAACCCGGAACTTCACCGCCTCCGGAACTTCACCGCCCCCGAAAACCCAGAATTTCACCGCCTCCGGAAACCGGAACTTCACCGCCTCCGAAAACCCGGAACTTCACCGCCTCCGAAAACCCGGAACTTCACCGCCTCCGAGAACCCGGAACTTCACCGCCTCCGGAAACCGGAACTTCACCGCCTCCGGAAACGCGGAACTTCACCGCCTCTGAAACGCGGAACTTCACCGCCTCTGAAACGCGGAACTTCACCGCCTCTGAAACGCGGAACTTCACCGCCTCTGAAACGCGGAACTTCACCGCCTCTGAAACGCGGAACTTCACCGCCTCTGAAACGCGGAACTTCACCGCCTCCGAAAACGTGGAACTTCACCGCCTCCGGAAACCCGGAACTTCACCGCCTTTAAAAACCCGGAAATTCACCTCCTCCGGAAACCCGGAACTTCACCGCCTCTGGAAACCCGGAACTTCGCCGCCTCTGGAAACCCGAAACTTCACCGCTTCTGGAAACCCGGAACTTCACCGCCTCCGAAAACCCGGAACTTCACCGCCTCCGAAAACCCGGAACTTCACCGCCTCCGAAAACCCGGAACTTCACCGCCTCCGGAAACCCGGAACTTCACCGCCTTCGGAAACCCGGAACTTCACCGCCTCACTGCTTTTGATTTATCCTTATACCGAGCGCGTGTAATAAATACATAAAACAATTATTAAAGTGTGTGTGTGTGTGTGTATATATATAATACACACACCTTTTTATTTTTATTATATTTATTTTTTTTGTGTGTATAATATACACACACTTTATTCTTTTTTTTTTTTTTTTTTATTATTATTATTTGTGTGTGTGTGTGTGTGTGTGTGTATATATATATATAAACAGTGGCGGCTGGTGCTCAACATTTTTGGGGGGGCGCAAACGGGGAAAAAAAAAAAACAGCCTCACTGTGCCATCAATTCGCACCACTGTGCCATGCCATCAATTCGCACCACTGTGTCATGCCATCAAACGCAGCCACTGTGCCCATTGATGTCACTGTGCCCTTTAATTGTCGCCACTGTGCCCATTCATGCCGCTGTGCCAATTGTCGCCACTGTGCCCATTGATGTTACTGTGCCCTTCGTCGCTGCTGTGCCCTGTAAAACGCCCCCCCCCCCGCCCGGCACTTACCTTTACTGGAATCAGCCATCTACGTCCCACTGTCTTCTCCCGCCCTTGATGACGCTTCAGCCAATCAGGTTACTGATAGCCACAACCGGTCAACCTGATTGGGTGAGACGCCTGTCAGTCTTATCCAAGGAACGCACCCTGGTACGTTCCCCGGAAGGCTGAGGGCTGTACACGGAAAGCCGGTGGCTCTGATAGGCACTTCCGTACAGCCAACCAGCTGCCGTTATTCAGGTGGTCGGCGCTCACCAGCGGCGACAATAACATCGATTCATGCAATGCGTAAATCGATGGTATTAGTCAGTGGTGTGTGCGGGAGCCAGAGGGGGCGGCGCTCCAGCGCCCTCTATGGACGAACCGCCACCGATAATAAATGACATGCACAGTGAGTGCCCGGCTGTGAAGCCGAAAGCTGTTACGGCCGGGTGCCCACAGTTGCAATGGAGGCGCCGGCGGAGAAGTGGGGGAGAGGCGTGAAGCGCGTCGCTGGACTGTGGAACAGATAAGTGTATGTTTATTAATACACTTTTTGTAACTGATGACTTTTAATAAACATAAAAAAAAAAGTCTGGAACTTCCCTTTAACCCTCTTGGGCATGGAGGTCACCAGAGCTTCACAGGTTGTCACCGGAGTCCTCTTCCCCTCCCCCATGATGACATCACGGAGCTAGTGGATGTTAACAATCCCTGGGGATTCTACCATGAAGGTCACTTCCTGTTGAAGGGTGACAACGCTCTGTCAGTCTCCCGGTTGTGCTCTTGCGTTGTCACCCTGTGACATGGACTTTTGATCCTTTTACTGGGTGACAACGCTCTGTCCCCGTCATCCGATTTACACAGAGATGGCCCACTGGTGACGTCCCCATCAGGAAACCCGCCCTGAGAAATGGCGTGCCGCCATCGCTGGAGTGTATGGAGACAGGAAGTGGCTGCAGAGGGGTCCAAAGCATTGAGATGTAACAAAGGATGGAAGGAAAAGGAGAAAACAAAGATACAGGCCCGGATTTAGATACAATTGTGTATATTGGCGGGCGTAGCGTATCTCAGATACATTACGCCGCCGTAACTTAGGGCGCAAGTTCCGTATTCAGAAAAAACTTGCGCCCTTAGTTACGGCGGCGTAGTGTAAATGTGTCGGCGTAAGCCCGCCTAATTCAAATGTGGACGATGTGGGCGTGTTTTATTTAAATTAATTGTGACCCCCACGTATTTGACGTTTTTTTTTACGAACGGCGCATGCGCCGTCCGTGAACGTTTCCAAGTGCGCATGCTCCAAATTACGCCGCAAACTGTCAATGCTTTAGTCGTGAACGTAACTTACGTACAGCCCTATTCGCGAACGACTTACGTAAACGACGTAAAATACGACGCTGTTCGTGTGTTTCCGACTTCCATACCTAACATGACTTACCCCTGCTTTATGAGGGGTAACTTTACGCCGGAAAAAGCCTTAAAAAAATGCGCCGGGCGGACGTACGTTTCTGAATCGGCGTATCTACCTAATTTGCATATTCCTCGCGTAAATCTACGGAAAGCGCCACCTAGCGGCCAGCGTAAATATGCAGCCTAAGATACGACGGTTTCTTAGGGAAATCTATGCGTAACTGATTCTACGAATCGGGCGCATAGATACGACCCCGCCACTCAGAGTTACGACGGCGTATCCGGAGATACGCCGCCGAAACTCGTCTCTGAATCCGGGCCACAGAAACTGAAGGTTGGTTGAGCTGCGGTGATCGTCACTCTGCACAACGATCGGGAAGCACAAGGACCCAGCACCTGACTGGGCACCAACCAACGTTCCTGAATCTCTCGAGATCGCGCCGGTCCGATCTTTTCATCACCGATCCGATCGCAGAGATGGAGGGCGACTACAATCTGCACGTCTCCTAAGTCTTTCGAAGGAGGAACGACCTAACAATTCCTCGTTCTTATATATGGATCCTCAGAGACACACAATTTTCCCCAATCCCTCTTATTTTCCTAGCAAGTACAAGTCATCCTGCCCTTCTCCGCGCAAACTAATTATAGCCGGGGGAGGAGGAGGAGCGTGCTGGCCCAGCTGTGCAATGTGTGAGTGACAATGGGAAGACACCAAGCCATCGGACAGATACGACTCTGGAGGAAGGGAATCCTTGTATACAATGGCCCAGATTCAAGTAGAATTGCGCGATATTTGCGGGGGAGCAGGGCAACGATTTTGCCCTGCGCCCCCGCAAATATTTTGGGCTGCCCTCGATTCACGGAGCAGTAGCTCCGTGAATTGCGAGGGCGCGCCGGCAAATTTGCCCGGCGTAAGCGCGCGCAAGTTAAATGATCCCGCCGGGGGCGGGAATCATTTAAATTAGGCGCGCTCCCGCGCCGAGCGTACAGCGCATGCTCCTTCAGGAAAATTTCCCGACGCGCATTTGCGGCAAATGACGTCGCAAGGACGTCATTTGCTTCTAAGCGAACGTGAATGGCGTCCAGCGCCATTCACGTTTCACTTACGCAAACGCCGTGAAATTCAAATTTTACGGCGCGGGAAGGCCGGCAATACTTTAGCATTGGCTGCCCCTACTATTAGAAGGGGCAGCCTTGCGCTAAAAGTAGCCGTACGGAAACTCCGTACTTGGATTTCGCGGGGCTCGCGCAAGCTTGTGAATCAGTGGTAGTATGCAATTTGCATACTACACGCTGATACACAATGGGAGCGCCCCCTAGCGGCCCCCGCAAGAATGCAGCCTAAAATCTGCGAGGCATAAGAGCCTTATGCCACGCAGATTTTAGGCTGCAGTCGGTGTAACGAGGTTCCTGAATCAGGAGCACTCGTTACACCGGAGCAAGTCAGCAATTGCGCCGTGTAACCTATGATTGCGCGGGCGCAAGTGCTTCTTGAATCTGGGCCAATGTAACCAGTGAGGATGATTTACTAAGATGAACCCTCGAAGGGAAAATCCACAGGGGGGCTGTGATTGGATCGCGGGCTGGTGTGCGCGAGCGAATGTGTACAGTGGGGATCGAAGAACCTTTCTAGCTGGTCACACTGGCGTCTTGGTTTGCTGTCTGTTTTGAACTTTTAAAAAAAATGTTGTATACCGAATAGTCATTAAACTTCTGCGCATGCGCACGCAGATCTGCTCATGTGCACCACTTTACTTCTCTGGGTATGCTTCACGGAGGCTGGCAGTCTACTGAGTTGGTTGCTAGGACACTGGCTCTGCCTACACCATGGCAACCAATGACGCTGTCAGGCCCAGCTGTTTACATTCTATCAACCGATGATAAAAAAAAGATACCCACAGCATGACGCTGCCACCACCATGCTTCACAGTAGGGATGGTATTGGCCAGGTGATGGGCGGTGCCTGGTTTCCTCCACTTGCCACTCAGGCCAAAGAGTTCAATCTTTGTTTCATCAGACCAGAGAATTTTGTTTCTCATGACCGGAGAGTCCTTCAGGTGTCTTTTGGTGATCTCCAGGTGGCTGTCATGTGACTTTTTCTGAGGAGTGGCTTCCGTCTGGCCACTCCCCCATACAGACCTGATTGGTGGAGAGCTGCAGAGATGGTTGTTCTGGAAGGTTCTCCTCTCCCCCACAGAGAAACACTGGAGATCTGTCAGAGTGACCATCGTGTTATTGGTCACCTCCCTGACTGAGGCCCCCACTCCCCCGATCGCTCAGTTTGGCCGGGCGGCCCGCTCTAGGAAGAGTCCCGGGGGTTCCAAACTTCTTCCATTTACAGATGATGGAGGCCACTGTGCTCATTGGATCCTTCAATGTACCCTTCCCCCGATCTGTGTCTCCATACAATCCTGTCTCCGAGGTCTGCAGACAATTCCTTGGCTTGGTTTGTGCTCTGACATGCACTGTTACCTGTGGGACCTTCTATAGACAGGTGTGCGCCTTTCCAAATCATGTCCAATCACCTGAATTTACCACAGGAGGACTCCAATCAAGTTATAGAAACATCTCAAGGATGATCAGTGGAAACAGGAAGAACCTGAGCTCAATGGGAGGAGCCTGTGATACTTATGTACATGGGAGGAGCCTGTGATACTTATGTACATGGGAGGAGCCTGTGATATTTATGTACATGGGAGGAGCCTGTGATACTTATGTACATGGGAGGAGGCTGTTATACTTATGTACATGGGAGGAGTCTATGAGACTTATGTACATGGGAGGAGCCTGTGAGATTTATGTACATGGGAGGAGTCTGTGAGACTTTTGTGTACATGGGAGGAGTCTGTGATGCTTATGTACCTGGGAGGAGCCTGTGATACTTATGTACATGGGAGGAGCCTGTGATATTTATGTACATGGGAGGAGCCTGTGAGACTTATGTACATGGGAGGAGCCTGTGAGACTTGTGTACATGGGAGGAGCCTGTGAGACTTGTGTACATGGGAGGAGTCTGTGAGACTTGTGTACATGGGAGGAGCCTGTGAGACTTGTGTACATGGGAGGAGCCTGTGATACTTATGTACATGGGAGGAGCCTGTGATATTTATGTACATGGGAGGAGCCTGTGATACTTATGTACATGGGAGGAGGCCGTTATACTTATGTACATGGGAGGAGTCTATGAGACTTATGTACATGGGAGGAGCCTGTGAGATTTATGTGCATGGGAGGAGTCTGTGAGACTTTTGTGTACATGGGAGGAGCCTGTGATATTTATGTACATGGGAGGAGCCTGTGAGACTTATGTACATGGGAGGAGCCTGTGAGACTTGTGTACATGGGAGGAGCCTGTGAGACTTATGTACATGGGAGGAGTCTGTGAGACTTTTGTGTACATGGGAGGAGCCTGTTATATTTATGTACATGGGAGGAGCCTGTGATATTTATGTACATGGGAGGAGCCTGTGATATTTATGTACATGGGAGGAGCCTGTGATATTTATGTACATGGGAGGAGCCTGTGATATTTATGTACATGGGAGGAGCCTGTGATACTTGTGTACATGGGAGGAGCCTGTGAGATTTATGTACATGGGAGGAGCTTGGGATACTTGTGTACATGGGAGGAGCTTGGGATACTTGTGTACATGGAAGGAGCCTGGGATACTTGTGTACATGGGAGGAGCCTGTGATATTTATGTACATGGGAGGAGCCTGTGATATTTATGTACATGGGAGGAGCCTGTGATATTTATGTACATGGGAGGAGCTTGGGATACTTGTGTACATGGGAGGAGCTTGGGATACTTATGTACCTGGGAGGAGTCTGTGAGACGTATGTACATGGGAGGAGTCTGTGAGACTTTTGTGTACATGGGAGGAGCCTGTGATACTTGTGTACATGGGAGGAGCCTGTGATACTTGTGTACATGGGAGGAGCCTGTGATACTTGTGTACGTGGGAGGAGCCTGTGATACTTATGTATGTGGGAGGAGCCTGTAATACTTGTGTACGTGGGAGGAGCCTGTGATACTTATGTACATGGGAGGAGCCTGTGATACTTATGTATGTGGGAGGAGCCTATAATACTTGTGTACGTGGGAGGAGCCTGTGATACTTATGTACGTGGGAGGAGCCTGTGATACTTATGTATGTGGGAGGAGCCTGTAATACTTGTGTACGTGGGAGGAGCCTGTGATACTTATGTATGTGGGATTTTTTCCTTTTTTAATTTTTAAGAAATTTGCAAAGATTTCAAACAAACTTCTCTCACGCTGTCATTATGGGGGATTGTTTGTAGAAAATAATGAATTGAATCCATTTTGGAATGAGGATGTAACATCACAAAATGTGGGAAAAGTGAAGCTCTGTGAGTACTTTTCATATGCACTGTATATGGAAGGGCGGAGTCCTATGTACACCCTATGAGAAGAGAAGAAGGATTGTATCTGTTAGGAAAACTTGATACAATGTATCCGATATCCAGCCATCGCATTGGTCAGTCACGGGTCACACCGGATCGAAACCCGATCAGTAAAATTAACACTTTCATGTCTATAAAAGATTTTCGGAGAGATGGGTGAGGGAAGAATGTGATCTGACCTTGGGAAGGGTTGCGTGTGTCGGGCTCAGCCATGTCTGTACCGTCTCCTTCTTCTCTTCAGTAATCCTCATGGTCACACAGACACACTGGGGCCCCGCCGGCTCCCTCGTCACGTCATCACCCAACTCCGCTTCCTCCAATGTCTGGAAAAAAAAGCCAAAAAAAGTTTTACACAAAATCCAAAACGCAACCGTTTGGAAATCAGCAAAAAAATTCCCCTTTTAAACCTACAAGGGCCCCGGGGGCCCCTGACTGCTTCCCCGGGGCCCCTGACTGCTGCCCTGGGGCCCCTGACTGCTGCGTGACAAAGCTTTGTAAATAAGCAATGGGCTAAACATTGAATTTTTGCTCTACTAGAATAATAATGGTCCACTTTCCTGATATAATCTCTACTGTGATGCTGCGCTCTCTCTCCTGTGATGCTGCTCGCTCTCTCTCCTGTGATGCTGCTCGCTCTCTCTCCTGTGATGCTGCTCGCTCTCTCTCCTGTGATGCTGCTCGCTCTCTCTCCTGTGATGCTGCTCGCTCTCTCTCCTGTGATGCTGCGCTCTCGCTCTCTCTCCTGTGATGCTGCGCTCTCGCTCTCTCTCCTGTGATGCTGCGCTCTCGCTCTCTCTCCTGTGATGCTGCGCTCTCGCTCTCTCTCCTGTGATGCTGCGCTCTCGCTCTCTCTCTCTCGTGTGATTCTGTTCGCGCTCTCTCTCTCCTGTGATGCTGCGCTCTCGCTCTCTCTCGTGTGATGCTGTTCTCTCTCTCTCTCCTGTGATGCTGCGCTCTTTCTCTCTCACTCTCCTGTGATGCTGTTCTCGCTTCTGTGATGCTGTTCTCTCTCCTGTGATGCTGTTCTCTCTCCTGTGATGCTGCGCTCTCGCTCTCTCTCCTGTGATGCTGCGCTCTCGCTCTCTTTCTCTCGTGTGATTCTGTTCGCGCTCTCTCTCTCCTGTGATGCTGCGCTCTCGCTCTCTCTCGTGTGATGCTGTTCTCTCTCTCTCTCCTGTGATGCTGCGCTCTTTCTCTCTCACTCTCCTGTGATGCTGTTCTCGCTTCTGTGATGCTGTTCTCTCTCCTGTGATGCTGCGCTCTCTCCTGTGATGCTGTTCTCTCTCCTGCGATGCTGTTCTCACTCCTGTAATGCTGTTCTCTCTACTGTATGTGATACTGTTCTCTCTTCTGTAATGCTGTTGTCTCTTGATGCTGTTTTCTCTCCTGTATGTGATGCTGTTCTCTCTCCTGTATGTCATGCTGTGCTCTCTCCTGTATGTCATGCTGTGCTCTCTCCTGTATGTCATGCTTTGCTCTCTCCTGTATGTCATGCTGTGCTCTCTTCTGTAATGTTGTTCTCTCTCCTGTGATGCTGTTCTCTCTCTCTCTTGGAATGCGTAAAATGGCGGCAGTTGCAATGTGTATGTCACATGATATTCACGCACATGTTTATCAAATGAGGTATTTTCAATAAAAATGACGCACACGTTAATTTTAGCGCACACGATTACCAGTTTTTTAATATCTTTGGTCGCTTTTGAGTGAATAAATATGAAACGTAAAAGTTAAGATTGCAAACACCGAGCGAAAGAGTGACAAACTTTGGTACCCAACATTGTCCATGGGGGGGGGGGGGCCTTTAGGGCCTCGTTCACATTGGCGACTGGAAAGGTGGTAAAAACAGATTTATCCCCCCCCCATCTAAAAAAGGCGGTGCTTATAATGCAACCAATTTTAATGTAACTTGTTGAGCTGAGAGGTGGTCGGGGGATTGCGGAGGTCGTAGTCTCTCCCCTCCGGCATGCACAGTAATCGGCGTAGGCGTCCCATTGTGTGTGTGTGTGTGTGTGTGTGTGTGTGTGTGTTTATGTAAACGGGGGCCCCCGGGGGCTTTCACTTTTATATACAGCACATTGCTTTATTTATTTATTTTTATATGATAAAATAAATTTTTATTAAAGATCAGTCTGGAGTATACAGTATATATCCTTTGCTGGCAGGAGTTAGCACCTAGGTAAGGAAGACGCCTTCTACTGTCTTCAGGGGGTGGGGGTCTCGAGTGTCAGAGGGCCCCCCGTGGCCCCTAGGCTGCAGGTTGGGCACCAGGGTACAAGACTAAAGACCTCTCTCGTAACGCTGTGCTCTCTCTCGTGACGCTGTGCTCTCTCTCGTGACGCTGTGCTCTCTCTCTCGTGACGCTGTGCTCTCTCTCTCGTGACGCTGTTCTCACTGCTGTAACGCTGTTCTCACTGCTGTAGTGCTGTTCTCTCTCCTGTATGTGATGCTGCTCTCTCTCTCGTAACGCTGTGCTCTCTCTCGAAACGCTGTGCTCTCTCTGCTGTAACGCTGTGCTGTCTCTGCTGTAACGCTGTTCTCGCTGCTGTAATGCTGTTCTCTCTCCTGTATGTGATGCTGTTCTCTCTCTCCTGTAATGCTGTTCTCTCTCTCTCTCTCTCCTGTGATGCTGCGCTCTCTCTCTTGTGTGTGTGTGTGTGTGTGTGTGTGTGTGTGTTTATGTAAATGGGGGCCCCCGGGGGCTTTCACTTTTATATACAGCACATTGCTTTATTTTTTTAATATAATAAAATACATTTTATTAAAGATCAGTCTGGAGTATACAGTATATACCCTTTGCTGGGAGGAGTTAGCACCTAGGTAAGGAAGACGCCTTCTACTGTCTTCAGGGGGGGTCTCGAGTGTCAGAGGGCCCCCTGTGGCCCCTAGGCTGCAGGTTGGGCACAAGACTAAAGACCTCTCATACACTGTAACAATGTTTCAGATGGATCTCTCAGTGTCTGATGGATTGTTACCTGTTTTTCTTCTTCTATAGAATTCAGAGGTGGGCATTCGGCGGTCTCCTTGGCTGCAGAATTCAGAGTGACCTCATAACATTCCCGGATATCTGAAATACACGGAATGTACGCCGATGATGCCATACGGGTAAGAACTTTCCATTTCCAATGCATACTTTTATTTTAGACCAGGTGATGTCATCACCGGGGTCTCCATCTTTCTCTGTGCAATGCAGGCTGGTGGGAGGGGCCGGCAGGGTGCTGTGCGTAACTTCCTGAAAACCTCACAACCCACCCCCCCGCCTCAGTACAGGGGAACCTCTAATGACAAGTATAATCCGTTCCAGGAGAATACTTGTAATCCAAAGCACGCGCATATCAAAGCGAGTTTCCCCATAGAAGTCAATGGAAATGAAGATAATTCGTTCCGCATTGACTTCTATGGCATGCGATGCCGCATGTGGCCAGAGGTGCGGGGGCGCTGGAGAGCCTCAGAAATACTCGGGGACAGCTCAGCTGATCTCGGGAAAAGGTTTGGAAACACTCTGGACCGAACCGTTCCGAGTGTCGTCGGCGCCCCCTGCACCTCTCTGGCTAAATGCGGTACTGCACACCCCATTTGCTTGAATTATGGTCCTTTTGCGAGACGACGCTCAGAATAAATAAAAAATATTAAAGTTGCTCGTTATTCAAACGCTCGTTAACCGCGTTACTCGTAAACCGCGGTTCCACTGAACGCCTCCCAAGAGCCCTCAGTCCTGGCAGTGGGAGGAGTTATGCAAATCTAAAAATGCCTTAATAGTTGAAGTAGGCGTTTCTAGGCATGCAGACCGCCCCCCCCCCCCCAGGTAACGCCCACATGTGATGCTGAGCCTCTATGATTGAAAGAACTGAAATCCATGCACACCACATGTGGTGGTAGTTATTTCACGGAAGTGTTATACAGTGAGGGGGGGGGGAAGTATTTGACCCCCTGCTGATTTTGTACGTTTGCCCCACTGACAAAGAAACAATCGGTTTTATTATAACAGTGAGAGACAGAAAAACAAAAATATCCAGAAAAACACATTTCAATTTTTTTTTTTATTAACTGATTTGCATTTTAATGAGTGACATAAGTATGTGAACCCCTCACAAAACATGACTTAGTAGTTGGAGAATCCCTTGTTGGCGATCACAGAGGTCAGATGATTCGTGGAGTTGGCACTGATAAGGTGGCACCGATGAGGTGGCATTGAAATGCTGCAATGATGGGTACTTATGGGTGGCACTGATAGGCGATACTACTGGGCACTTATAGGCGGCACTGATATGCCGTCATTCTGCTATAGGCCGGGCAGGAAGTAGTTAATGTAGAATAATGTAAAATTATGCATTTGGGTGGCAAAAATATGAATAAAATCTATACACTGGGGGAGGGGGAGCCTCTGGGGGGATCTAGGATGGAAAAGGACCTGGGGGTCCTAGTAGATGATAGGCTCAGGTATGGGGGATGGAGGAGCTTGGGTATGAGGGAGGGAGGAGCTTGGGTATGAGTGAGGAGCTCAGGTATGGGGGAGGGAGGAGCTCAGGTATGAGGGGGGGAGCCTCTGGGGGATCGAGGATGGAAAAGGACTGAGGGGTCCTAGTAGATGATAGGCTCAGCAATGAGGGAGGGAGGAAGGAGCTCGGATATGGGGGACGGAGGAGCTCAGGTATGAGGGGGGGAGCCTGTGGGGGATCTAGGATTGAAAAGGACTGGGGGGTCCTAGTAGATGATAGGCTCAGCAATGAGGGAGGGAGGAGCTCGGGTATGGGGATTGGAGGAGCTCAGGTATGAGGGGGGGGGGGGGAGCCTCTGGGGGATCTAGGATGGAAAAGGACCTGGGGGTCCGAGTAGATGATAGGCTCAGGTATGAGGGAGGGAGGAGCTCGGGAATGAGGGAGGGAGGGAGGGAGGGAGGAACTCGGGTATGGGGAGGGAGGAGCTCAGGTATGGGGGGGAGAGGCTCTGGGGGATCTAGGATGGAAAAGCACTGGGGGGTCCTAGTAGATGATAGGCTCAGCAATGAGGAAGGGAGGAGCTCAGGTATGGGGGGAGAACCTCTGGGGGGATCTAGGATGGAAAAGGACCTGGGGGTCAGAGTAGATGATAGGCAGCAATGAGGGGGGGGGAGGAGCTCAGGTATGGGGAGGGGAGGAGCTCAGGTATGGGGGAGGGAGGAGCTCAGGTATGGGGGTAGAACCTCTGGGGGGATCTAGGATGGAGAAAAGGACCTGGGGGTCCGAGTAAATGATAGGCTCAGCAATGGGGGAGGAAGGAGCATACAGTAGGTATGGGGGAGGGAGGAGCTCAGGTATGGGGGAGGGAGGAGCTCAGGTATGAGGGGGGGAGCCTCTGGGGGATCTAGAATGGAAAAGGACCGGGGGGTCCTAGTAGATGATGGGCTCAGCAATGAGGGAGGAAGGAGCTCAGGTATGGGGGAGGGAGGAGCTCAGATATGGGGGAGAACCTCTGGGGGGGATCTAAGATGGCAAAGGACCTGGGGGTCCTAGTAGATGATAGGCTCAGCAATGGGGAAGGGAGGAGCTCAGGTATGGGGGGGAGAACCTCTGGGGGGGATCTAGAATGGCAAAGGACCGGGGGGTCCTAGTAGTAGATAGGCTCAGCAGTGGGGGAGGGGGGAGCTCGGGTATGGGGGAGGGATGAGCTCAGGTATGGGGAGAGAACCTCTGGGGGGATCTAGGATGGAAAGGACCTGGGGGTCCTAGTAAATGAGGCTCAGCAATGCCAAGCTGCTGCTAGCAAAGCAAACAGAATATTGGCATTAAAAAAGGGGATCAAATCCAGAGATAAAAGGATAATTCTCCCCTCTACAAGACTCTGGTCCGGCCACACCTGGAGTATGCCGTCCAGTTCTGGGCACCAGTCCTCGGGAAGGATGTACTGGAAATGGAGAGAGTACAAAGATGGACAACAAAGCTAATAAAGGGTCCGAAGGTATGGCAATATTCTCGTAGAAAATAATAATAAATAATAATACTTTTCTACGAGAATATTCCCAATACCTTCATATAAAACTATAAATATAATAAAATAATATTAATAAAAAATTATAATAATAAATAATAATACTTAATAAAAAATAATAATAAGTATTATTAATAAAAAATAATAATAATAATAATAATAATATTATTATTTTATTATATTTATAGTTTTATATGAAGGTATTGGGAATATTCTCGTAGAAAAGTCTTTTATTATTATTATTTATATTATTATTATTTTCCTCTCTGTATAATAATGTAAAGAAAAGATCTTCCCTTCCCTTCCATGGAGAGATTTTTTATTTCTTTTTTATAATTTTGCGGCATTTTTGTTCCATTTTTTGGGTGTCGTTCAGATCCAGAAATTGATGTTTATACTTTCGGTCGTATTTCTGAAAGTTTTTGATGCAGATCTTCGGAGGACTGTGAAGCCGTTGCGCGTCGGAGTTTAATGAATAAAGTGTTTTCACTAACATGCCAGCCCGGCCGCGTCCCACGCCCCCTCCCCCCCCCCCCTTCTGGGAAATAACTCCGAACTCATCAACCATAAGATCCCAAGCTTCTGTCTTACTGGGCATTAACCCTCTCCTGCCCCCCCCCCCCCCCGCCAACATGTCCCCCAGTGATCAGACTGTACATTGTACCTTTTGGAGGAGAAGGAGGCATTTCATCAGTCTCCCCTCCCCTAGTGATCAGACTGTACATTGTAACTTTGTAGCAACAAGGTTAGAGGCTGCAGCAGGGGCTGATCTGTGTCAGACATTTGTGAACATAGCCACTCACCTCTGAGCCGGCATCTCAGTCCCTGGATAATGGCTAAACAAAGAGGGCTCCGTACATATGGGAAGAAGGGGGAGGGGAGTATGATATCTGTGGGAGGTCCTTAAATACCTGACACATTAGCCAGCATGCTGCACATCACATGACAGAGTCTGTCTGATGACAGGTCCACTTTAAATGTTCTCATACCTAAAAGAGCCTGGAAGAGGTCACTCCGGAACATTCCCATCACCCCCTGGAGGGAGGCGCGGAGCTTCTGCTGGTCGGGGGTGCACAGCTTGGCCTGGTAGGTGCAGAGCAGGTGCAGCGCACGTTCCGTACCTGGAAATACGATCACATGGTATGAACCCGGGAGGAAGAGGAGCGCGGGGGGACAGAGGGAAGAGGAGCGCAGGGGCACAGGAGGAAAAGGAGGGCGGGGAGAGGAGCGCAGGGAACGGGAGGAAGAGGAGCGCAGGGAACGGGAGGAAGAGGAGCGCAGAGGAAGGAGACGGGAGGAAGAGGAGCGTAGGGGAAGGAGCGCGGGGGACGGGAGGAAGAGGAGCGCAGAGGTTGGAGCGTGGGGGACGGGAGGAAGAGGAGCGCAGGGGAAGGAGCGCGGGAGACGAGAGGAAGAGGAGCGCAGAGGAAGGAGCGCGGGAGACGAGAGGAAGAGGAGCGCAGAGGAAGGAGCGCGGGGGACGGGAGGAAGAGGAGCGCAGAGGAAGGAGCGCGGGGGACGGGAGGAAGAGGAGCGCAGAGGAATGAGCGCGGGGGACGGGAGGAAGAGGAGCACAGAGGAAGGAGCGTGGGGGACGGGAGGAAAAGGAGCGCAGAGGAAGGAGCGTGGGGGACGGGAGGAAGAGGCGCGCAGAGGAAGGAGACGGGAGGAAGAGGAGCGCAGAGGAAGGAGCGTGGGGGACGGGAGGAAGAGGAGCGCAGAGGTTGGAGCGTGGGGGACGGGAGGAAGAGGAGCGCAGGGGAAGGAGCGCGGGAGATGGGAGGAAGAGGAGCACAGAGGAAGGAGCGTGGGGGACGGGAGGAAAAGGAGCGCAGAGGAAGGAGCGTGGGGGACGGGAGGAAGAGGAGCGCAGAGGAAGGAGCGCGGGGGACGGGAGGATGAGGAGCGCAGAGGAATGAGCGCGGGGGACGGGAGGAAGAGGAGCGCAGAGGAAGGAGCATGGGGGACGGGAGGAAGAGGAGCGCAGAGGAATGAGCGCGGGGGACGGGAGGAAGAGGAGCGCAGAGGAAGGAGCGCGGGGGACGGGAGGAAGAGGAGCGCAGAGGAAGGAGCGCGGGGGACGGGAGGAAGAGGAGCGCAGAGGAAGGAGCGCGGGGGACGGGAGGAAGAGGAGCGCAGAGGAAGGAGCGCGGGGGACGGGAGGAAGAGGAGCGCAGAGGAAGGAGCGTGGGGGACGGGAGGAAGAGGAGCGCAGGGGAAGGAGCGTGGGGGACGGGAGGAAGAGGAGCGCAGAGGAAGGAGCGCGGGGGACGGGAGGAAGAGGAGCGCAGAGGAAGGAGCGCGGGGGACGGGAGGAAGAGGAGCGCAGAGGAAGGAGCGCGGGGGACGGGAGGAAGAGGAGCGCAGGGGAAGGAGCGCGGGGGACGGGAGGAAGAGGAGCGCAGGGGAAGGAGCGCGGGGGACGGGAGGAAGAGGAGTGCAGGGGCACGGGAGGAAGAGGAGCGCGGGGGCACGGGAGGAAGAGGAGCGCGGGGGAACGTGGGGAAGAGGAGCGCGGGGGGACCGGGAGGAAGAGGAGCGCAGAGGAATGTGCGCGGGGGACGGGAGGAAGAGGAGGGCAGAGGAAGGAGCGCAGAGGAAGGAGCGCGGGGGACGGGAGGAAGAGGAGCGCAGGGGAAGGAGCGCGGGGGACGGGAGGAAGAGGAGCGCAGGGGAAGGAGCGCGGGGGACGGGAGGAAGAGGAGTGCAGGGGCACGGGAGGAAGAGGAGCGCGGGGGAACGTGGGGAAGAGGAGCGCGGGGGGACCGGGAGGAAGAGGAGCGCGGGGGGACCGGGAGGAAGAGGAGCGCAGAGGAATGAGCGCGGGGGACGGGAGGAAGAGGAGCGCAGAGGAATGAGCGCGGGGGACAGGAGGAAGAGGAGCGCAGAGGAAGGAGCGCGGGGGACAGGAGGAAGAGGAGCGCAGAGGAAGGAGCGCGGGGGACGGGAGGAAGAGGAGCGCAGAGGAAGGAGCGCGGGGGACGGGAGGAAAAGGAGCGCAGAGGAAGGAGCGCGGGGGACAGGAGGAAGAGGAGCGCAGAGGAATGAGTGCAGGGGACGGGAGGAAGAGGAGGGCAGGGGAGGGAGCGCGGGGGACGGGAGGATGAGGAGCGCAGAGGAATGAGCGCGGGGGACGGGAGGATGAGGAGCGCAGAGGAATGAGTGCGGGAGACGGGAGGAAGAGGAGGGCAGGGGAAGGAGCGCGGGGGACGGGAGGATGAGGAGCGCAGAGGAATGAGCGCGGGGGACGGGAGGATGAGGAGCGCAGAGGAATGAGCGCGGGAGACGGGAGGAAGAGGAGCGCAGAGGAAGGAGCGTGGGGGACGGGAGGAAGAGGAGCGCAGAGGAAGGAGCGCGGGGGACGGGAGGAAAAGGAGCGCAGAGGAAGGAGCGTGGGGGACAGGAGGAAGAGGAGCGCAGGGGAAGGAGCGCGGGGGACAGGAGGAAGAGGAGCGCAGAGGAAGGAGCGCGGGGGACAGGAGGAAGAGGAGCGCAGAGGAAGGAGCGTGGGGGACGGGAGGAAGAGGAGCGCAGAGGAATGAGTGCAGGGGACGGGAGGAAGAGGAGGGCAGGGGAAGGAGCGCGGGAGACGGGAGGAAGAGGAGCGCAGGGGAAGGAGCGCGGGAGACGGGAGGAAGAGGAGCGCCGAGGAAGGAGCGTGGGGGACGGGAGGAAGAGGAGCGCAGAGGAATGAGTGCAGGGGACGGGAGGAAGAGGAGCGCAGGGGAAGGAGCGCGGGAGACGGGAGGAAGAGGAGCGCAGGGGAAGGAGCGCGGGAGACGGGAGGAAGAGGAGCACAGAGGAAGGAGGGCGGGAGACGAGAGGAAGAGGAGTGCGGGGGACGGGAGGAAGAGGAGCGCAGGGGAAGGAGTGCGAGGGACAGGAGGAAGAGGAGCACAGGGGAAGGAGCGCGGGGGACAGGAGGAAGAGGAGCGCAGAGGAAGGAGTGCGAGGGACAGGAGCACAGGGGAAGGAGTGCGGGGGACGGGAGGAAGAGGAGCGCAGAGGAAGGAGCGCGGGGGACGGGAGGAAGAGGAGCGCAGGGGAAGGAGTGCGGGGGACGGGAGGAAGAGGAGCGCAGAGGAATGAGTGTGGGGGACGGGAGGAAGAGGAGCGCAGAGGAAGGAGCGCGGGAGACGGGAGGAAGAGGAGCGCAGAGGAAGGAGCGCGGGGGACAGGAGGAAGAGGAGCGCAGAGGAAGGAGCGCGGGGGACAGGAGAAAGAGGAGCGCAGAGGAAGGAGCGCGAGGGACAGGAGGAAGAGGAGCGCAGAGGAAGGAGCGCGAGGGACAGGAGGAAGAGGAGCGCAGGGAACAAGAGGAAAAGGAGCGCAGGGGAAGGAGCGCGGGAGACGGGAGGAAGAGGAGCGCAGGGGAAGGAGCGTAGGGGACAGAAGGAAGAGGAGCGCAGGGAACAGACCTGGAAATAAAGAACTGCAGACTGCAGGGACAAGTCTCACCTTTCCTGGAGGACATGGATCTGCACTTCTGTATTTCTTAAATGCCAAAACCTGTGTCAGCCTATCAGGTGTCAGATTCTTCTCCCACCTGGGAACGGCTGTCGGTTTCCTTCTCTCCCGGAGTCCGCGCTTCCTGTCTGCAGCTGGAAAGTTGGATGATAAAAAGTAGGACAAAGTGCAACTGCAAACACCGCTCAGCCGGGATCTGCCCTCCGCACACAGCACTAGAATAA